>NW_007727852.1:243540-278398 GCF_000696425.1 Galeopterus variegatus | reverse complement strand
AATAACTATTTTGCTCCTTTGGTGATGTCATGTTTCCTTGAGTCTTCATGTTCTTTGAAGCCTTGCATTACTATCTTTGCATATGAAGAAGCAGTCACCTCATCCAGTCTTTTATGACTGAATCCAGGAGGGAAAGACCTTCACCACTGAGTCTAGCTAAAGTTTCTGGGGGTCTCTAAGACCTTTTTTATGGACGTATCCATTCCACTCCTTTTTTCCCTCTTATGGGGGAAGTCTTAGGATGTGTGCCTTCTCTCAATCCTGCAAAGCCAGGTTTAGTGCTGAGTGCTTCCCATATTTTTCCCCTAGAGCAGTGATTTGAAGTGTTCAAGATTGTGCCTTCTCCCAATCCAACAGAGTTGACCCAGCTGCTAAGATCCACACCTGCTTTTGAGATTTATGTGCTGACTACATGGATACATGGGGTACTGGGCATGGGGATGCTCATGGTGTTCTCTATGGGGGAGGGAGGTACAGGGTGCAGGCGACAAGCATCAGCTGGTTGGAGAGATCCACAGGCAAGTAATCCTGTTGGTTTCATGGAGGGCTTCATGGTGGATTTCATGAGCCAGTTAGCAGGATCTGCAGCCAGCTATTGAAAACTGTGCACTGGTTACTGTGAATACCCACACCTTCTCCCTTCTTCTAGCTGCCTCTAGTCAATTCAGCCATGCTGATCCACTCAGTGCTCTGTGTGGAGCAAGAGAGAAATGTGCCTCCTAGGCAGTATCCTGCAAAACTAGAAAACCTAGGTGCTGATTTCATTCTCATTTTCCCCCATGGAAGAAATCAAAGGCTGAGGCAGTCTCTCTCAGCACCTAGCTGTGTCACCTTGGGGGAAGAGTGACACAGGCAAAGTGAAATTTCTCTTCTTACTCTTTCCGATGCACCTACTTGTGTATTTTTTGCTCCATCAGGGTTCTGGAATGTTTCAGGTAGACTTCAGGTCTCCCACAAAGATATTATTATCTAGGGGTAGTTGCCAAAATCAGTGTTTCTGTGGGGAGACGAGGCCTGGAACCTCCTATTCTGCCATTTTGCTGATGTCACTTCCTTGTTACTCTCTTACTTTTTGAAGTTCCGGCTATAGTATTGTTTTTGGCCTTTATGGATCATTCTATTTGTCTCAATCAGAAAGGCTTTAAAGAATTTTTAAAAATAGACTTTATTTTTAAAAGCAGTTTTGTTTTTGTTTTTGGCAGTTGGCCAGTATGGGGATCCAAACCCTTGACCTTGGCATTATAACATCACACCGAAGTCCATAATTTACACTCGAGTTCACTCTTGGTGTTGTACATTCTATGTGTTTGGGCAATTATATAATAACATGTGTTCACCACTATAGAATACAGAATAGTTTCATTGTCCTAAGAATCCTCTGTGCTCTGCTTACTCATCCCTCTCTGACCCTTACACCTGGCAAACACTGTTTTGTTGTTGTTGTTGTTTGTTTGTTTACTGTACCCGTAGTTTTACCTTTTTCAGAATATTGTGTAGTTGGAAACATAAAGTATGTCTTTTTTTCAGATCGGCTTAGTAATATGTACAACACTTAGTAATATGCATTTAAGGTTACTCTATGCCTTTTCATTTATGTGCTGAATGACATTATCCTGTCTGGATGTATCACAGCTTATTTATCCATTCCCCCATTGAAGGACGTCTTGGTTGCTTCCAAGTTTTGGCAATTATGAATAAAACTGCTATAAATACCTTTATGTAAGTTTTTGTGTGGACATAAATTTTCAACTCATATGTGTAAATACCAACTATGATTGCTGAATAGTATGGTAAGAGTATATTTAGTTTTGTAAGAAACTGCCAAACCATCTTCAATAGTGGCTATACCATTTTGCATTCCCACAAATAATGAATGAGAGTTTCTGTTGCTATACAACCTTGTCAGCATTTTGTATTCTCAGTGTTTCAGATTTTGGCCATTCTAAAGGTGTGCAGTGGATCTTATTGTTGTTTTAATTTGAAAATCCCTAATAACTTAGGATGTTGAACATCTTTTCATATGCTTAATTGTCATATGTATATCATCTTTAGTGAGGTGTTTGTTTAGGACTTTCGCTAAATTTTCAATTGGGTTGTTCATTTCCTTATTGTTGAGTTTTAAAAGTTCTTTGTATATTTTACATAACAATCCTTTATCAGATATGTATTTTGTAAATATTTTCTCCTAGTCCATTGCTTCTCTCCTCATTCTCTTGACAGTGTCATTTGCGCAGTAGATGTTTCTACTTTTGAAGAAGTACAGCTTATTATTTCTTTCTTTCATGGATTACCTCCTTAGTGTCATATCTAAAAAGTCATCACCATACCAAAGGACATGTAGATTTCCTCCTGTTATCTTCTAGGATTTTCACAGTTTTGGGTTTACATTTAGGTCTATAACCCATTTCTAGTTAATTTTTGTAATGGTGTAATTTTTTTTGATGTGTCTAAATTCATTTTTTTTCATGTGGATATCCAATTGTACAGCACCCTTCAATTGAAAATACTATCTTTTCTCCATTGTATTGTCTTTGTCCTTTTGTTGAAAATCAGTTGGCTATATTTATGTGGGTCTATTTCTGGGCTCTCTACTCTGTTCCATTGATCTATTTGCCCATTCTTTTGCCAATACCATGCTGTTTTCATTACTGTAGCTTTATAGCAAGTCTTGAAGTTGGGTGGTGAGTGTCAGTTCCTGACTTTTTTCTATTCCTTAAATATTAAGTTGGCTATTCTAGGTCTTTTCCCTCTCCATGTAAACCTTAAAATCAGTTTGTCCATCTCTACAAAATAACATGCTGGAATTTTTATTGGAATTGCATTCATTCTATAGATCAGATTGGGAAGAACTGACTTCTTGACAATATTTATTCTTTCTATCCGTGAACATAAAATGTCTCTTTTTATTTCTTCATTAATTTCTTTCATCAGCATTTTGTAGTTTTCCTCATATAGATCTTGTACGTATTTTGTTAGATTTATACCTAAGTATTTCATTTTTGTGGGTGTTAATGTAAGTGATACTGTTTTTAATTTCAGATTCCACCTATTCATTGTTTATACATAGGAAAGTGATCGACTTTTGTACATTAACCTTGTAACCTTGCTACAATCATTTATTAGGTCCAGGACTATGTCAAGTCTTTAAGATTTTTTACAAAGATGATCATGTCATCAGCAAACAAAGACAGTTTTATTTCTTTATTTTAAATCTGTATACTTTTTATTTCCTTTTCTTGTCTTATTGCTTTGAAAGGTGTGGTGAGGGGATATCTTTCCCCCCTTCTGGATCTTAGTGGGAAAGGTTTTAGGTTTCATAATTAAATATGTTAGCAGTAGGTTTTTCATAGATGTTCTTTATTAATTTGAGGAAATTCACCTCCATTCTCAGTTTGCCAAGTTTTGTTTGTTTGTTTGTTTGTTTGTTTATCATGAATGGGTGTCGTATTGTGTTAAATGCTTTTTCTGCATCTACTGATATGGTCATGTAATTTTTCTTATTTTGCCAATCAATGTGCTGAATTACATTAATTGGTTTTTGATTGTTGAACCAGACTGTTATACTTGGGATAAATTCCAATGGGTCATTGTGTATAATTATTTTTCTACATTGTTGAGTTCAATTTGCTAATTTTTGTGGAGGATTTTTGCATCTATATTTATGAGAGATATTGGTCTACAGTTTTCCTTTCTTGTAATGTCTTTTTCTGCTTTGGGTGTTATGGTAATGTTGGCCTTATCAAATTAGTTAAGAAGTAGTCCCTGTGCTTCTATGTTCTGGAAAAGAGTGTAGAAAATTTGTATAATTTCTTCCTTAAATGTTTGGTAGAATTAACCAGTGAATCTATCTGGGCCTGGTGATTTCTGTTTGAAAATGGTATTAATTATTGATTCAATTTCTTTAGTGGATATAGGCCTATTCAGATTGTTATTCTTGTGTGAGGTTTGGCCAATTGTGTCTTTCAAGGAATTGGCTCATGTCATCTATGTTACTGAATTTGTGGATACAGAAATGTTCATAATATATATATTTTTTACTATCCTTTTAATGTTCATGAATTGTATAATGATGTCCTTGCTTTCATTTCTGATATTAGTAATTTGTGTTTTCTTTCTTTCTTTTTTTTCTTAATTAGCCTGGATAGAGGCTTATCAATATTATTGATTTTTTCAAAGAAGCAGATTTTGGTTTTGTTGATTTTCTCTTTAATTTCCTATTTTTAATTTCATTGATTTCTACTCTAATATTTATTATTTCTTTTCTCTCTGCTTACTTTGCATTTAATTCGGTCTTTTTCTGTAGTTTCCTGAGGTGAAAGTTTAGATCATTCATTTTCTATCTTCTCTTCTACTATATGCATTAGTGCTGTAAATTTCCCTCTAAGCACTGCATTCACTGCATTCCATACATTTTGATAAGTTGTATTTTCATTTTTATTTCATTTCAATTTTTTAAAAAATTTTTTAATTTCCTCTTGAGATTTCTTCTTTGACCCAGTGTGTTGTTTAGTATCCCAGTATTTTGGGATTTTTCAGTTATCTTTTATTGTTGATTTCTAGTTCATCTCCATTGTTGTCTGATAGGAGGTGTATAAGTTCCATTCTTTTAAATTTCTTAAGGTACGTTTATTGCCTGGAAGGTAGTCTATCTTGGTGAATATTCTATGTGAGCCTGAGAACAATGTGTATTATGCTGTTGTCAGATGAATTATAGATATTATATCCAGTTGATTGATGGTACCGTTGAGTTCAACTATGTTCAAACTGATTTTCTGATGGAGGGGTGTTGAAGTCTCCAACTATAAATAGTAAGTCATTTATTCTCATTGCAGATGCTTTTCCTCATGTATTTTGATATGTTGCTGTTAGGGCATACACATTAAGGATTGTTAAGTCTTCTTGGAAAATTGACCCCTTTATCTTTATGTAATGCCAATTTTTATCCCTGATAACTTTCCTTTACTGAAATCTGCTGTCTGAAATTAACATAGTTAGTCCAGCTTTCTTTCGATTAGTTTTAGGATGGATATCTTTCTCTATCCCCTTTTAATCTATGTGTATCTTTATATCTAAAGTGGGTTTATTATAGACAGCATATAGTTGAGTCATGTTTTTTGATCCACTCTGACACCATATATTTTTTAAAAACCTATCTCTGTCTTTTAATTGGTGTATTTAGGCCATTAACATTTAAAGTGATTAATGATCTAGTTAGATTAGTATCTACTACACTCATTAGTGTTTTCTATTTGTAGCCCTTGATCTTTGTTTCCATTTTTGTGTTCCACTGTTTTTCTGCCTTTTGAGGTTTTAATTGAGTATTTTATATGATTTAATTTTCTCTCCTTAGCATATCAATTATATATATATATATTTATTAGTGGTTACCTAGAGTTTGCAATATGCAATTACAACTAATCCAAGTCCATTTTCAAATAACACCATATCAGTTCTCAAATAGTGCAAGTACCTTATAATGACAAGATATTTTTAACTCTTCCCTCCTGTTCCTTGAATTACTGTCATTTATTTCATTTATACATGAGCTATAATCATTGAACAATAGTGCAAGTACCTTATAATGACAAGATATTTTTAACTCTTCCCTCCTGTTCCTTGAATTGCTGTCATTTATTTCATTTATACATGAGCTATAATCATTGAATACAATGTTGCTATTATTATTTTGAATAAACTATTATCTGTTAGATCAATTAAGAATAAGAAAATTAGGCTGGCCAACAAGCTCAGTTGGTTATAGCATGGTGTTATAACATCAAGGTCAAGCATTCAGATCCCCATACTGGCCAGCTGCCAAAATAATAAATAAATAAGAAAAAAAAGTTTTTATTTTATCTTCACTTATTCTTTCTCTAATGCACTTCATTTCTTTTAAGTAGATCAGTTTCTGGCCTATATATTTTCCTTCTATTTGAAGAACTTCTAACATTTCTTTCAAGGCAGGTTTACTGGCAAGTTCTCTCAATTTTTGTTTGTCTGAAAAAGTCTTTCTCTTTAACTTTTGAACAATAATTTTACAGGATATAGAAATCTAGGTGGTTATTTTTTGTTTTGTTTTGCTTTGTTTTTACTCAATACTTAAATATTTCACTCCACACTCTCTTCTTGCTTGCATAATTCCTGAGAAGTCAAATGTAACTCTTATCTTTGCTCCTCTATAGGTAAGATTTTTGTTTTTCCCTGTAGCTTCTTTCAAGATTTTTATTTTTGTCTTTGATTATCTGCAGCTTGAATATGATATGTCTAGGCATAGGTGTGCCTGACTAGATTATTTATCTGGTCTTTCATCTTGTCTACTTTTTCCATTAGAGACTTTAGCATATTAATCACAATTGATCTAGATTCCTAGTCTGATAATTCCAACATCTCTGCCAAAGTTGAATCCAGTTCTGATACTTGCTCTGTCTCTTCAAACTGTGATTCCTGACTTTTAGAATACTTTAATTTTTTTTGAAAGCTGGACATGATGTATTGGGTAAAAGGAACTCATGTAAATAGGTCTTTAGTGGTGGTAAGGTGTGGGCAAAGGAAGCATTCTGTAGTCCCATGGTTGGATTTCAGACTTTTAGTGAGCCTGGGTGCCTTAGTTCTGAACTTCACACATGCTTCTCACCCCAGCCTTGGGTGGGACAGAATGGATAAAGGGGACTGGAGTTGACTGTTTTCCTTCTCCTACATAGAAGGCTAGAGTGGGTTGAATTTAGTTATTTCCCTTCCCCCAGGTTGGTTAGACTCTGATAAAACCCCAATAGGTTAGGCTTTGCTAAAACAGTTTCTCTTGAGGGTAGGCTTTGCTAAGAACAGAATGCTATGGCATATTTCAAAATGATTATTTTTCTTTCCCCCTGCTGGAAGCACGAGGGGATTTTTCTCTGACATTCACTGTGAGAACGTGGTAGTGCTCCTGGAGGTAAAACTCACAAAAGTGTGGCTCCTCCCTGCATGACTGGGCTCCCTGGAGTTTTTAACTCTCAGACTTGTCCACACTGAGGTTCTAGCAATTGGACAGTTATAGTTCAGCTTTCCCTACTGCAGAACTGGTTCCCACAGAGGTTTTTGCCAAACTGTCAGAAATGAAAATCCTTATTATTTCCAGTTGAAGTAGAACTGCTGGCTTCCTAGCTTGAAATGTATCAATTTATATTGCACCTATCAGTTAGAGAATTCCTGTCCTCCACACACTCACCAACTTTAGGCATACCTTGGACAATCACAGAGTCTGAGCATCTTTTCATACATTTTGTGCTTATTTGTATCTCATCTTTGTCTAATTGCCTGTTTTTAGGATGTTGGTATTATTGCTAAGATGTTAGTGATTATTTTATTGATTTGTAAAAGCTTCTCAAATAAACTTTGTCACATCTTTGTCCCAGGTAGTCAGTTTCTTATGATCTTTTAAACTTAAATTTGGTGTATTTTATATTACTAAACTCCAACCCAAAAGATCCTAATTTACCAGGTCTGGAGTGAGCTCTGGGAATATACATTTTTAAAAAATGCTCAGTTGTTATTGTGAATCACATTCTACAAAAATACTAACAGATATTGTTGGTCTCATAGGTCATTAGGCAAAGCAAATAAAAGTACTGTGACTCAAAGTCCAATAGTCTTCACATTACAACACAGTTATACCTTTATGATCCCGTTTTGGTTCCTGCTTCGTCTTTCCCACATCTGCCTATCACAAGAGCCTAGTTATTACTCTGGATATAAAACTGATGTGGCAAGATAAGAGAATTACAGATTACTTTTCTAAGAAACATGCTAAGTCATTAACACTATAGACTTTGGCATCAGACAGATATGGGTTCAAGTCCTGACTCATTGGAATATTTTCCAGCTGGTATATAATTTTGGTTATGTTACTTAACCTCTTTATGCCTCAGTTGCCTCATTAGTAAAATGTATGTAACCAAGATACCTAACCTCATAGGGTTAGAGCAGGGATTAATGAAATAACATTTGGAAAGCACTGAGCACAATCTCTGGAAGATAGTAAGTGACTGATCATTATGTAGTAGCTCTTCTATGTTATTATTTGATTCTGAGAATGTGGTCTAATTTATGGGCCAAAATCATGGCTTTAAGAGTGGTCTGCCTCAGATACAAAAAATAAGAGGATGCATTATCTTCTAGAGAATTAAAAAACAACTGACTAAAAGCCTGTCTGCTTTAATTATTACTATAAACTAGCAATTGTAAACAAAGTCAGTGATAAGTACTCCTCCCCAAAAACATATTTTATTGAATTAGGCTTTAAATAATTCCTCTGGCTACTGTTGGATTTTAATTATATATATGTGATCTTTGAACTAGCATTTTTGATTGCTTATTCTTTCATAGACATTGCATTCTACATGGAGGTTAATTACATGAGCCCTGACCCATGCAGACTTAGCTATATGCATTGGTTTTAAGAGTAAGTTTGTAAAGGTTCATAATCATTGAAGCTAACCAATTCCAATTGCTATGATACCAAATGGCCCAGTGTTTAAACAGAAGATTCAGATAAACAGGGATAGCACAATGATGGTAAAGGCAAAGAAAACTGGAGATACTTCAATTCTGTCACTCTGTATGATAAGATACAATTTTTATTTGTGTTTAAAATTTTAGATTATAGAAATATTCGAAAGCAGCTAGGATTGATCCTGAAAAAATAAAGACATGATCTGAAATGGAATCTTTATTTTATTTATTTTTACTGACATAATGTATTATGAAGTTCAATAGAAGAAAATGTACAATGTTTAAATTTTTTTTCTGGCCATTATTATTGTTTATTTCATGATTATTCCTAAAAATAACTTTGTTATATAGAGGAAGAAATGTTAAAACATAATCCACTCCAGTTGCCAAACACACTAAACACTGAGATTTGATCAAAAAATAAATGGAGTCTATTTTCAAGGCAGTCCAATTAATTTTTTCCCCTCAAGCATCAGGGTTCCCACCTCACCCTCCTCTCTTTCTTCTGCTCACTCTTCTATTTTCCTCCTCCTCACTGTCTCACCCAATTCCTAAGTACTGTTTTAATATGATGGATCTACTGATAGTAAACGTGACTCTGAGGTGAATTCATCAGAACAGGTTGCACAGGAAAATGGAAAGGCCAGAAAAGAGTGCTTTATCAGGTGATCACCTTTTGGTAGCAGAATGCCAGGCTCAATTTCCTGTTTGAGGACTCTGAATGAGTGTGACCTTGATGTTTCCACAAGCTCTTTATAGGAGCAGCCAGGTGAGGGGGAAAGAAAAGAGAGGGCTAGGGAGATTAAGAGGTGGGAGAGGAAAAGGGAGCTTTAACAAAATTTACCATTATAAAGAGAAGTGCTTCTTCAAAAATGCAGTGATACAGATTCCTCTTTTGCTAATGGTTTCTCATCCTGGAGTGACAGGGGTACTGCGTATCCAAACTGGACCAAAATGACTAAGAAAAAGTGTACCTGATTCAATGATACTAATGACAATTTTTTTTTTTTTTCCGTGACCGGTAAGGGGATTGCAACCCTTGGCTTGGTGTCGCCCACACCGCGCTCAGCCAGTGAGCACACCGGCCATTCCTATATAGGATCCGAACCCGCGGCGGGAGCATCGCCGTGCTCCCAGTGCCGCACTCTCCTGAGTACGCCACGGGGTCGGCCCCTAATGACAAATTTTAAAAAATAGAAACAAGCAACATCCGAACCCGCGGCGGGAGCATCGCCGTGCTCCCAGTGCCGCACTCTCCTGAGTACGCCACAGGGTCGGCCCCTAATGACAAATTTTAAAAAATAGAAACAAGCAATAAATATGTGAATAAAACATTTGGCCTCATTACAATGGAAAAAATATGAATACACAGAGAGTAAAACTAGCAAAGATTTCAAAAAATCACCAAGTGTTGATATGTCGAAGACAGAAAAATAAACAACTAATATATTATTTGTGGATTATAAATTAACACACACTTCTTGGAGAATTTAGCAATATTTATCTTTAAAAATCTATATTCATTTTAATGCAGCATTTCAATCTATAGTTACTTATTCAGAAAAAATAACCATGGTTTTTGATAATGATACAACCCTATGTAAGTTAATTACAGCATTATTTATAATATAGAAAATCTGGAAATACCTCAACTGTCCAAATATAGTGTTTTGATTTTGATATATTATAGCATACCCTTTGACTAGAAATTTATCCAGTTATTGAAAAATTACATGCTAGCAAATATTTAAGGACATGGAAAATTTACTCTTAGGTAAAAAAACAAATTACTAAATGTTACATTATTCCCTATGCTTAGAAAAATGACTGGAGAGATGTATTCTGAAGTAAAAAGAAAATCTTTATTCCCTTCTCTCACTCTCCCTTCTTGCTCTTCCTCCATTCATCTCAACCCCAAGGAGGACGTGCTAATGTTTTGTCAAATTCTGAGATACTGTTTGGGCCACAGTTACTGACTGGCAGCTATTGCATCATGTGTGGCTCTCTCCCGCTCTCTTGCTTTCTATTGCCCCCATGTGGTGGGATTAGTAAACTGAACCAAGGCCTCCTTGGACCAATCACTTGCTGTTTCACCTAGTCTCTCTCTTTTGCACTCATTGTTTAGGCCTCCTGTACCTGTGGTAAGCCAGAGAATGGAAGATCCCAAGAAATGGAATTGGGCCTGGGGAGAGGTAGAAACTCTGCTAGGTTTATAGGTAGCAGGTGCCATAGCTACCCTTCAGGTACAGTGAGCGGGAACCGGTCTGTATGTGGGATCCGAACCCTCGGTGGGAGTGCCGCTGCACTTCCCAAGCGTGTATGTGGGATCCGAACCCTCGGTGGGAGCGCCGCTGCACTTCCCAAGCAGCGCACTGTAGCAGTGCGCCACCGGGCCGGCCCAAGAGATGCCATATTAACACCAATATTGCTAATAGCAAAACACATTCTTAGAGCATATTGGTCTTTGAACATCAAAATATAATCACTATCAGAAAAGTGATCACAGGCAAAAATGGTGGTATCTATTTTTTTCTGATTTTTTCCTCCTTTTTGAGTGGGCACAGGTTCTTCCAAGGCACAAGTCAGGTGGCTAATAACAGAGAAGGATGCTCTGTATAGGATGTGATCAGTGGAATGCTCAGTTATAAGGGTGAAAAGCAAAAAGGTCACTGATGTAAGCAAAGGCAAATTCTAGGGAGAACCAGGGTAAAAAAACTCAGAAAGCTAAATTTGTGTTCAAGTCCATGTGGTTAATTTTGGGTTTAAAATGAGAGACAAAGACAAAGGTCAGACTCTGAGTACATTCTGTATTCAAGTAGGGAGCAAAAATAAGAAAATAGACAAAGTAAGAAAGAGTCAAGAATTGGAACTGCTGGAGATTCTACTTATAGGATCAAAGCTAGTGATTCCTGGATAGGTCAGTGGAGTTTAAAGTTTTATAAACCAACACTGGCTATCTAATAGTCTTTCTAGTGTACCTGCTTAAAAGTAACAGAATAAACAATAAGGGAGAAAAAAAATGAAACTGGACTTCCATATTTGGGCACTACAGTAGACTACATGCCCAGTTCCAAGCTCACACAGCAAAATAATTTAAAATTCTGGATACAATATTGTAATCCTTCCAATTTTTAAATATACAAAGTGTGCTAGTAAGTAAAGGAAATTTTCAAAGACCATAAAATGGAGTGAAGGAAGAAACCCAGAAAGGAAAGAGACATTAAAGTTGGTATCTCCTCTGAGTGTATTTGCCCATCCCTGGTGAACGTGAATTTATATTTTGATGGCTGTATGGAATGATGGGAAGAGTAGGCAAAGTCCGGGATTTACCAAGAAGGAGATGCTACTCAGAGAGCTACAGGATAAAAACAAGGTGAATGAAAAGAAAATATACTCTGCAGAAGGGGATAACAAGGAAAATTGCCTTTGATGTTGGGAGAAGGGGAGACAAATTCCCTGTTTTCCTACACATAATCTGGCCCTTATGCAGTTTGGCAGAATAAATTAACGCTGCTAATATGGTACTACAAACCTTGAGCAATTTATTTTGAAGGGATATTGAGCTGTGGTATTTTCAAGACATGGAAGCAAAAAATGCAAATCCCCACTGGAGAAATGGATTTGCAACTTAGGCCTCATAAATTCCCACAGATATAATTCATCAAACTGGAGCTCTAAAATATCACAAAATACACAAGGAAACAAGGTCCCCTGAATAAAAGTCAACAATGAGAACAACAGCAAAGGGCCACGGAGCCAGGGCGGTGACCCGGGGCAGGGACTGTGCCCCAGAGACGCCCCGGAGCAGGGCGCAGAGGGCCCCGGCCACCTCTCCACTGCCCTGGTGGATGGCCACGGGTCGGGGAAGGATGAGTGACCGCGGGGTGTGGCCACACTCGGGGCTCCGGGCTCAGAGACTTCTAGAAGAAATCCTGAAGGAATTGGATGAACATTATGAGAAGTTTAAGCACAAAAAGGCCAGAGCGCAGAAGAGGCCCTCAGAGAGCCCCGATCCGGAGCCAGGAGCTAGGCAATGAGAAGATCCAGATTGTGAGCCAGATGGTGGAGCTGGTTGAGAACCGGACAAGTGAACAGTCACATTGAACTTTTTGAGGTGCACTGAGAGATCAACGACAGCACTGGCAACAGCTGCTAAGCTGGCCAAGACAATCACGCAGGCAGAAAAGCCGAATGACAAGAAGTCCCAGACAGGGCAAAAATAAGAATACAGAGAACGCATCTAATAATCATGACCTCGACGATATCATCTCAGGAACGCCAAGGAGAAGAAAGCAAAAACCTCGAAGAAAAAGAAACGCTCCAAGGCCAAAGCAGAGAGAAAGGGAAGCATCTCCCACAGACTGACCTTCCTATTGACCTGAACGAGCCAACCTGCTGTCTGTGCAATCAGGTCTCCTCTGGAGAAAGGACAGGCTGCGAAAACGACGAGTGCCCCATCGAGTGGTTCCTCTTCTCGTGCGTGGGACTCAATCATAAACCAAAGGGCAAGTGGTACTGTCCCAAATGTTGAGGGGAAAATGAAAAAACAATGGACAAAGCACTGGAGAAATCCAAAAAGAGAGGGGCTTCTACCAGGTAGCTTGTGGACATTCATTTAATAGAGAGGAGAACAAAATAAACCAGATATTGCCACCTTTGTTGAGGTGTAAGAACTATAAAATGTTTATCTTAAAGAGTGTTAGAAAAGGAGCCATTCCTTTTATAGGGATGGCAGTGATTCTCTTTCCCTTTTGTTTTCATTGGTACAAATGTGTAACAAGAAACTGGTCTGTGGATGAGGATTTTAGAAACTACAAATATAAGCATGAATCAAACACTTAAGTGAGTCTCAGACTGATTTTCTTTTTGTGAGGGGGAGGGGTGACTTGGAAGGAACCTAACATATTAAATGCGGAAAGAAAAAATTTCATTGATTTTATTTTAACAAAAATAATGTTATTACTTTATGAACAGTGAGTCTCAGACTGATTTTCTTTTTGTGAGGGGGAGGGGTGACTTGGAAGGAACCTAACATTAAATGCGGAAAGAAAAAATTTCATTGATTTTATTTTAACAAAAATAATGTTATTACTTTATGAACAATTTTTTTTAATTAGCCATGTTGCTAAAAATACAGCCTATAGCAAATTTGTTTCTTGCTACTGTAATATATATCCATATAACAATTCAATAACAAAAGTTGATAGTTCAAAGATTATTTTTTCAAAAGGTAAATGGTTAAATTTTACATGACAAATATGTTATATATAGTGGCCCATTCTCCAACAGCCATTTTTAAGTTATTGGGTACATTTTTATTAAATCAAACAGAATTGGTCTAGTTATGGAACTTCAATCACACTTCTTCCATCACAAATCATAGTGTAGCCATGTTTAATTTACATAAGGTGTATAAATGTACCAAGTGAACTTGCATTTGCTAATTGGAAATGTACATTTCCAAGTGAACTTGCACTTGTATAACTGAAAGTGCAGCAAGATGCTGTTGTGAAATCAAGGTACACTTCCTGCTGTAGGAGAGCTGTACAGATGTGACATCAAGAAATAAATGAAACTTGGCCAGTTTTAAAAAAAACAGTAACAAAAACAATAGCAGAATGAATCTTACAAAGAATTATGCTACTCATATTATCAGACAGACTATAAAAGTATTTTTTACATTTCAATAAGAGAATAAGAGTATTGCAGGTACTAGTAACAAACTATAAAAAATGGCTAGACAGTTTTTCAAAAAACCAAATAGAACATGAATTATATATATAAGGGTACTTCAAAAAGTTTGTGGAAAAACAGAATTGAAAGATAATACAAATCTTTCCATGAACTTTTTGAAATATCCTCATACACACACATATCAATATGCATATTGAAACAATATTAATATGTTAAAATATATAAATTCAATATATATAGAGAGAGAAACAAAAAACCAAAATGACAACTTTAATGGCAGGTTATACACAATAAAAGAAAAGAAATTAGTGAACTGACAAATAGTTCTAAGGAAATTATACAGTATAGAGAAAAGAAGGGCAAAGAGATAACTAATAGGAAATAGGTGAAAAGTCCCTGGACATTGGAGTAAGAAGGTCTACCTTACATCTAATCAGAGTTTCAGGACAGATTTGATAAAGGAATAATCCTAGAGATGAAGGTTGAAAGTTTTCTAGATTGAGGAAAAACAAAAATCTTCAGATTTATGGTTTCCAAACCCCAAGATGGATACATTAAAGGACATCCATGCCCAAACAAATTACAGTGCATTACAGAAGAGCAAAGAAAAGAAGATTGCAAAAGAAGCTAGAAGGAAAGGCAGATTAGGTACAAAGTAATGGCAATTTTACAGCTGAGTTCTCAACAACAATGGTACTGTCAAGACAGTAGAATTGTACCTTCAAAATATGAAATCAAAACCCAGAATTGAGTATCCAAGAAAATAAACCCTCACTTAAAAAGACGAAGGAGTGGTGAAAGAAAACTGTTTCATTCAAACAAAAATAAAGAGTTTACCACCAACCAACACCAGTTGAAGGATTCTGAAGGCTATATTTCAAATACAAAAAAGAAATTGAACCCAGTAAGATGTGATATAAGAGAAGGAATAAAGTGCTAAACATGAGAGTACCTAAATAAATACTGACTGCAGGAAACAATAATATTAATACCTCATTGAAGGATAAAAATTAAAAAGATAAAACTAATATCCTGGGGGCTGGCCCGGTGGCGCACTGGATAGTGCGCTGCTTGGGAAGCGCGGCGGCGCTCCCACCCGAGGGTTCGGATCCCACATACAGACCGGTTCCCGCTCACTGGCTGAGCGAGGCGCGGGAGCAACACCGAGGGTTGCGATCCCGTTGCCGGTCCCGGTCCGGTACGGGGGCGACACTGAGGGTTGCGATCCGTTGCCGGACACGGAAAAAGACAAAAAAAAAAAAAAACTAATATCCTGGGAAATATTATGTAAGTTGGGAGAAATCAGAATTAAAATTTTCTAATGTCCTTATATTCTTTTAAAAGAGGCTAAAGATGTTAACTTTGCACTTCTGCAAACATTAATGCTACTTCTTAGTACTTATGTTCTCCTTTCCTTTTGGGAATGTGGGGGGCCAAGTAGGCCTGGCCTAGTTGGAAATTAGCCTGGACCATGAAACTAGCTGTGATCAATGAAGTGTCACTTATGAGAGGAAGTATTTAAAACCTGGTCTGAGTAACCATTCTCTGTCCCTTGCCACTGTGACCAGTGACTAGTATTATTCCTGTTGAATCACCACAGCCTGTAACCCAGAATGAAATGTGAAAACTTGGGGTTGTTTATAAAACAATATAACTTACTTTATCCCAACAGAAACAAGCATTGGTACCTGAAGCAGTGAGAAAATGCATATTGAAGGTGAGAAAGAGGTAATACAAAAATATTTGGTAAAATACCATCTGCTATAACTTGGGAGGCATCTTATGTACCAAATAAAGTTATATGTAGCTCTAGAGGAAGAAATTGGAAAACTAAACTTTACTAGTGAGTGTTCATTATTGTCGGCTACATTTGGCCATTCCCAGAGTTCATGAAAGAATTTGTTTGCAGACAGGAATAAAATGGAGTAGAAAGAATATAAAATTCCACGGGCTTTCAGGGTTAGAAAATTACCTCACTACCCCAAAATGTAAAAGCTAAGTGTAAGATAATTTTTGAGTAACAAAGGCCAATTACAATTCAGTCTTGAGGCAGAGGTCAAATTAAAGGTGTTGACATTTTACCCTTGGGAAAACTATTGGATGAATTGAGAAGAGATCTCAGGGCAAAAAGCTAATTAAAGGTGTGGTGTCCAACAAACTGTCTCATTTCAATAAAAGAACTCAAGTGTGTGTCTTTTCCAGTGACATCTAATAGACTCAAGTTACCTGATATTAAGAGGGGTGTGGGGAAGTAGGGCTATACGTGTGAGAAAGAAGAGAAATATAATTCCTAAAATAGGACATTGTATAAAGGACTGTGGATATGGATACGGATACCAGCACATATGGATACCGATTGGAATCAAGTAGATAGGATGCCTATTACATTTTGGGGAGTTTTATTGACAAAAGAAGTAGGACAAGAAAGGGCTGAGAATGCTGCACGGCCCACAAGGAGGCTCTGTTGTCCTCTATTTCTGATGTGGCCAAGAAGGATAATGGAAAAGGAAGAACTTTCCAGAAGGTAGAGTCTGGGCTACAGAGAACAATGGAAAAAGAAGTCTCCCCATCCACTAGAGAATAGATTTAATCGAGGAACATTCCCCACCTCAAGAATGGAGGGCCAACCAGAATTTCAAAATTGTTTTGGACCAGTGATTGTTATATATCGTAAAGTTTTTTCTTTTACAAATGGGAGTGCTTTTCTGGTTATGCCGTACTTGTTTTATCGCTGTATATTGGATACATATAATGAATAAAATTTATGGTTTTTGGCTCAAAGGGCTTGTATCAACAACAACCACATCAAGATCTGATGTAGAGACTTCTGTGCATCCACCCTAACCCAAAATGTAGAGGAAACCTGACCCTAGATAAACTTTCTAAATAGATTGGACTTTTGGGTTGTCTCCTTTGAAGGGGGTGTGTGTTCTACATGGGAGAAGAGTGACCTAAATACTTGGTGAGCAAAAGGGCAAACTGTGGTAGATATTATATCTCACCAATAGTTCAAGTTTTCTTCTCCTTCCACTCACACAGGAGTGCACTTAAATGCTCCCATACATTTGGGTGTGAACTTTTGTCCAATTACATTCGAGCAGAAGTAACCCAAGTCTTTTCCAGGCAGATACATGTAAGTGCCACTGCAAACTATCCATTCTCTCTTCTTGCTGCTGCAACTGGTGATGTTTCCAAATGGTGGATCCTGCATCAGCCTATATTGCAGAGGAAGAACAGAAATCCTTATTGTTCTGGGCCGGCCCGGTGGCACACTGCTACAGTGCGCCGCTTGGGAGCGCGGCGGCACTCCCGCCGAGGGTTCGGATCCCACATACAGACCGGCCGCTCACTGGCTGAGCAAGGTGCGGGTGCAACGCTGAGGGTTGCGATCCATTGCCGGTCATGAAAAAAGACAAAAAGGAAAAAAAAAAAAAAGAAATCCTTATTGTTCTAAGCTACTGGGAATTTGGAATTGCTTATTCCCATTACATAATATACCCTATGCAAATGTATACTGGTATGAAAGTTAAAATACAGAGGAAACTAACTTAAAGGAATGAACTCACAGAATATAATTCCAAACTGTTAGGGGAGAAATGAAATTTTAAAAAATATAAAAATCAATCATGAAGAAATCACAATAGAAAAAAAAAGAAAATGGAATATGGAGAGCGATATATAGAGAACAGCAAATAATACAGTAGAAATAAATTTAAATGTGTTAATCAGATTTTGTAAGGTATTCTGCATTAACAAGTCACCCAGATGTCAGTAAATATTCTGATAATAAAATAATCTACCATACTAAATATCAAATTGATCATAACCAATGGAAATTGTCAAAACTATCCTATTAGAAGTCAAAGATTATCAGACTGAGTTAAAAGTAATCCAACTCTGTCCTCTTTATAAGTTGTAGAAAAACAGATATATAGAAAGCCTGGGATATAGCAAAGCTTGGGAGAAACAGACTAGGAAAATACTAAACAATGATATCTGGTATAGATATACTGGACAAAACAGACTGTACAGCAAAAAGCTCTTCTATAGATACAGATGGTCACTATATAATGATAAGTTTTAAACCATCAGGAAAATATAACAGTTCTAAACTTGTATGAACTTAACTACAGTCTCAAAATACATGGATAAATTCATCACAGAAGAAGATCTGAACTTCTTAGTAAATCAGAGAGAAAAAAAGGATTTAAAAAATCTGAGTGACACAATTAACAAGCTTAATGAAAAGGATATATAGAGAGCACTGCACTCAACAGCTGCAAAATATACATTCAAGCACAAAATACTGATGGCAGTGCATAAAACAAGTCTCAATCAATACTAAAAAACTGGTATCATATAGAAGACCACAAAATTGAGTTAAAATTGAATAACAAAAAGACAAGTAGAAATACCCATATGTTTGGAAATTTTAAAATGGATTTTTGGGCAAAAAAATTCATAATGGAAATCAGAAAATCCTTAGAACTGAGTAATAAAGAATGCTGCTAAAGTCTCACTTTGAGGAAAACGGATAATTGCATTCACACTGGTATATTCTCATGTAAGCAAGAAAGGCTCAAAATTAGTGAACTTAGCATTCCAACTTTAGACATTAGGGAAAAATACAGAATAAACTTTACAAAAGCAGGGCAGAAATAATCAAGTATTTTATTAAGAGAGAAATTACATGACTGCATGAGAAATCTGTAAGGGAATGAGAGAAACAGAAGAGGCCAAAGGAAGCAAAACTGTGGTTTCAGCAGAAGCCTAGCCTCAGCCTGAAATCTCCAGGAGCTCTGAAGCATACATTGCACCACAGAGTCTTTCCCACCTTAAGGCAGGGAGTGAGTTTTTTGTAACTCCATATCAGGCATCAGGCAGTCATTATTTATAGGCTGTTACAGAGATGAGTACATAATTTCAGACACCTCCTGGTGATGTTGCTTCAATCTACCAAGGGCAATCTCCTTCACAGTGTTGCAGGTGTGAGCAGCAGCTGGAGAATGGGCACACCAAACCAATAAATGGAAACCCAGGAGATCTGGACAGAACACCAACATTATTTGCTATGCTCCATCTCTTGTACCACTCAGGTCCACTTGCTTTGCACATTAGGTCTCCTCCATTCTTTTACAACTTTACAAATTCTAGGAAAACTTAAGAGATGGTGGAATGAAGCTATAGCTTCCACTGCTGCTGTTGGTCTTGAGGTCAGAACTGATACTGATTCCTTTCTTTACTACCTATTCTGTATTTCTCTGACCCTCAGCCAGCACTTCTGCTGGTCTAAGGGGCCTACCTGGTGGTGTCACTCGAGGAGCATAACATTTTGGTTACCATACCCTTATTTGGCCACAGTTACTCTACTTGCCACTTGATACTCCAGCAGTTCAAATGAATGCTAAATAGCAACAATTATCATGACTATATAGCAACAATTATCATGAAGCTCTTGCTTCCTCTCGCTATGTGATATGCTTGTCCCCACCGGCTCCCTGCCACTTTCTGCCATGAGTAGAAGCAGCCTGAGGCCCATGCCAGATGCAGCTGTCCCAGAATTATCTATTAAAGAGTTGTGAACCAGAGCATTTGGCCAAAGAAACTTCTAAGCAGCAAAGCATTAAGGACACTGCATGGCTACTTCTAGCAGCCTACTCTGAGTTATGGTGGCAAAGGCATGATGTAAAGCCAGAATTTAAAAGGGAAGCAGAGCATAAAGATTTGGAAACTTTGCAGCCTGGCCATGCAGTAAAGAAGGAGAGAGCCGGAGAACAATGCAAGGGTGAAGCGGATAAACTGGTTGCTAAAGACATTATCTTGGTGGTGAGGCAGCCAGATGCTAATAGTGGAGAAAAGGAGAGGAAAACCCTGCAGGCATTTGAGAAGTCTGGTAGGGTGCCACACCTATCATAGACCCTGAGGCCTAGAAGGACTGAGTTATCCTGGAGCACAGACCTGGGGCACAGCTGCCCTCGGGATCCTGCTCCCTGCATCCCAGCTACTCCGGCTGGAACGGCCCCAAGTGTGGTTCATGCAGCAGCCTGGAGAGTAGAAGCCTGAAACCTCAGTGGTGTCCATGTTGTATTGTCTGCAGGCCGGCAGGATGTGAGAGCAGTGGAGACGTGGCATCTTCCACCCAGATTTCAGAGGATGTGTGGAAAAGCCTGGGGGCCCAGGCAGAGATCTGCCGCAGGGGTGGAGCCACTGCAGAGGACATGTACCAGAGCAATGCCAAGCAGGAAAGTGGGGTCAGAGCCCCCCACAAAGCCCCCACCAGGGAAACATCTAGTAGAGCCAAGGCAGCAGAACTGCTGCCAGGACCCCAGAACTGCAGGGCCACTGGTAACATGAAACGCAGGCCTGGAAAAGCTGCAGGCAAGGCTGAGCCTGGCAGAGCTGTGGGAGCAAGGGTGCCTGAGTCTTTGGGGGCCCGGATGCCCCACTGTGCCCAGGATGCAGGACATGGAGTCAAAGAACATTATTTTGGAGCTTTAAGATATAATGTCTGCCCTGCTGGGTTTCACACTTGTTTGGGGCCTGTTTTTCCTTTCTTCTGGCCTATTCCTCCCTTTTAGAATGGGAACGTGTACCCAATGTCTGTTTCACCATTGTTTCTTGGCAGTAGATAAATTTTGTTTTGACTTTTACAGGTTCACAGGAAGCAGAGCATAAAGATTTGGAAACTTTGCAGCCTGGCCATGCAGTAAAGAAGGAGAGAGCCGGAGAACAATGCAAGGGTGAAGCGGATAAACTGGTTGCTAAAGACATTATCTTGGTGGTGAGGCAGCCAGATGCTAATAGTGGAGAAAAGGAGAGGAAAACCCTGCAGGCATTTGAGAAGTCTGGTAGGGTGCCACACCTATCATAGACCCTGAGGCCTAGAAGGACTGAGTTATCCTGGAGCACAGACCTGGGGCACAGCTGCCCTCGGGATCCTGCTCCCTGCATCCCAGCTACTCCGGCTGGAACGGCCCCAAGTGTGGTTCATGCAGCAGCCTGGAGAGTAGAAGCCTGAAACCTCAGTGGTGTCCATGTTGTATTGTCTGCAGGCCGGCAGGATGTGAGAGCAGTGGAGACGTGGCATCTTCCACCCAGATTTCAGAGGATGTGTGGAAAAGCCTGGGGGCCCAGGCAGAGATCTGCCGCAGGGGTGGAGCCACTGCAGAGGACATGTACCAGAGCAATGCCAAGCAGGAAAGTGGGGTCAGAGCCCCCCACAAAGCCCCCACCAGGGAAACATCTAGTAGAGCCAAGGCAGCAGAACTGCTGCCAGGACCCCAGAACTGCAGGGCCACTGGTAACATGAAACGCAGGCCTGGAAAAGCTGCAGGCAAGGCTGAGCCTGGCAGAGCTGTGGGAGCAAGGGTGCCTGAGTCTTTGGGGGCCCGGATGCCCCACTGTGCCCAGGATGCAGGACATGGAGTCAAAGAACATTATTTTGGAGCTTTAAGATATAATGTCTGCCCTGCTGGGTTTCACACTTGTTTGGGGCCTGTTTTTCCTTTCTTCTGGCCTATTCCTCCCTTTTAGAATGGGAACGTGTACCCAATGTCTGTTTCACCATTGTTTCTTGGCAGTAGATAAATTTTGTTTTGACTTTTACAGGTTCACAGCTAGAAGGACTTTTGCTTTTGGTCTCAGATGAGACTTTGGACTTTGGACTTTTAAGCTGGTGCTAGAGCAAGCCAAGACTTTTGGGACTGTTGGGATAGAATGACTGTATTTTGTATGTGAGAGTGACATGAGTTTTGGGGGGCCAGGGGCGGAATGATGGAGTTTGGACGTGTTGTCCCCTCCAAAACTCATGTGGAAATTTGATCTCCAATGTGGAAGTGTTGGAAACTGATTGAGTCATGGGGGTGGATCCCTCATGAATGGATTAATGCTCTCCGTGGGGGAGGAGGGGGGATTAATGAGTGAGTTCTCACTCTATTAGTTCCTGCAAGAGCTCACTGCTTAAAAAGACTCTGGCACCTTCTCTCTCTCGCTTCCTCTCTCTTTCTTCCTCTTGCCATGTGATCTGCTTGTACACACTGGCTGCCTGCCACTTTCCACCACGAGTAGAAGTAGCCTGAGGCCCGGGCACCTTCTCTCTCTCGCTTCCTCTCTCTTTCTTCCTCTTGCCATGTGATCTGCTTGTACACACCGGCTGCCTGCCACTTTCCACCACGAGTAGAAGTAGCCTGAGGCCCGTGCCAGATGCGGCCGTCCCAGATTTGTAAGCCAAATAAACCTCTCTTCTTTATACATTACCCAGTCTCAGGTAATTCTGTTATAGCAACACAAAATGGACTAATACAATATCTATTAAATTTTTATATATGTGTAGTTGTTAATTTAGCAAATCTACTTGTAGGGATGCATCCTTCAAAAAATACCCACAAAAGATATGTCCAAGGATTTGCTTCAACAATCTGCTGAAGTCCAACTGTCCCTTTCTTCTTATAGATTGATCTTCCTATAGAATGATTCCTATAGCAATTTCTGGGCATCCAGCCCCGTACACCATTCATTCTTGACATTTTAACTCCACACAAATCTCTGGCCTTTGCCCAGCCCTGGGAATTTCTGGAACTTTCTCTAGCCTGCCCTATCCTTCTACTGTCACCTAAGTACAGTTCATGCCACTATATCCTTGACTTTACCATAATTCCAGGCTTTCTGTAAGATCCATTACAGTCAGACACAAACTCTTATTCAGTCCTAATGTGGAAAAAAATTTCCATAAGCCGTTATTACTTAGATTTAATCTTCATTAGATTTAAATTACAGTTGTATCAAGCTGCTGGTTTTAATAGTGCTTAATAAGAAATATTAAATGAAAAAGCTATTTAGACAAGTAACTTAGTGAATGTAAAGTACTGGATTAACCATTACTCTTTGTTTGAAAAGGAAGAAGATTAAAGAATATTTATGAAACAGTTGCCCTACAATTTAAATTAAATACACTTATTCTGTATTTTGCTTTATAAAATTGAATTTCTAAGTCTGTTTACAGAAAAGGGCACAGAACTTACTTGTAGTATTTTAAATGTTTTATTTTGAGAAGATTGTAGATTCACGAGCAATAATAAGACATAATACAGAGAGATCCTACAGACCCGTTACTAAGATTACTCAGATTCCCCAGCAGTAACATCTCGCAATACTACAGTGTGATGTCGGTATAATACCATGGTCAGGATATTGATATGGACACACTCAAGATACAGAACACTTCTGTCACAAGTATCTCTTGGGTAGCTCTTTTGTAGCCACACCCATCTCTCTCTCTACTGCTTAACCTTTTGCAACCATGAATCTGTTCTCCATTTCTCCAATTTTGTTATTTCATGATGTTACATCAAGGTAACTGGTATAAGGTTACAGTGTGTAACATTTTAGGACTGCTTTTGTTCACTCAGCTTAATTCTCTGGCGATTCATTTGTTTTGAGAGTGTTTGCAATTGCTTTTTATGATGGTTGCTTTAAAAATCTTTGTCAGATATTCCAAAAAAAACCCCACAAAACAATTATCATGAATCTTCATGATTATCAAAGTCAATTACCCCTTTAAATATCATAACTCTTTTCTTGCTGGTTTACTGGCACAAAGGGCCTAAGATGATCAGTGGCAGCCATAGATTTAAAGTTAGTTACTTAAGGTTAGGAACTATTAATGTGTCCTCTAGTGGAAATGTCCTCCTTCTAGGAACCAGTACCTCCAGTTCATAAACTAAGGAGCCTAAAGTTTCAAAACTGGAAGCAAATGTTTCCCAAGTAGCTTTCTGGAATAGGGCCGTCCTACTTCCCTGAGACTCATATACTTTTTTAATTGAAACATAATTGATTATACATATTTGTGGGGTACAGGGCTGAATATCTATACCTGTGTACAATGCATGATGATAAAATCAGGATAATTAACATGTTCATCATTACAAAACATAATCATTCCTTGTCTGAGACTCACATATTCTACTGAGAAAAAGAACCATACAATGACCATTGGTTTAAGGCAAGAATGGCAAACTTTTCTATAACGGGTGAGACAGTAAATACTTTAGGCTTTGTAGACCATACAGTCTCTGCCACAACTACTCAACTCTGCTGATGTAGCATGAGGGGAGCCACAGGCAATATGTAAATGATGAGTGGTAGTTGTGCTCATAAAACTTTGTTTATAAGAACAGAAGTAGGCCATATTTGGCCTTTGAACAATTTTGCCAACCTCTGCTTTAATTATATACTGCATCCTGAAGGATATTGCTCTATCTTTGTAGGGTATCATCTCCAAGTTGCTGCTTCAGCTGTGTTTCTTAGAGGCCATTCCATTGCTCTATTAGGCAAGCAGCTTATAGGCAATATGGGATGCAGTGGGATCAGCAAATTGCTCAGGCATGTGCCCATTGCTAAACCTCTTGTCATAAATTGTGTCTCTTGATCTGAAGTGACAGTATGTAGGAGACCCCATGTCAGTGAATTAGATACTCTATGAGCCCCTGAACAGAGAAGCTGTTCAAGTCAGTGCAGGCAGGAAAGGCAAACCCATACTTAGAAAACATGACAATCTTATCCAAAATGAATGCTTCACTTTTTAGGGTGGAAAAGGGAACAGAGAAGCTGTTCAAGTCAGTGCAGGCAGGAAAGGCAAACCCATACTTAGAAAACATGCCAATCTTATCCAAAATGAATGCTTCACTTTTTAGGGTGGAAAAGGTCTTACATAATCAAGTATAACTTAGTGGCTGGTGGGTCTCCTCGAAGGTTCGTGCACTATCAAGTGCTCAGCATTAGTCTCTGTCACTGATGGGCAGCGTGGCAGCATTAGCTAGGTCAGCTTTGCAGAGAGGGATTCTCTGCATTTGTGCCCATGCATAGTCTTCATTTCTGCCACCATGGCTACTCCATTCATGAGCCCATTACATCAGCACTGAGGTGGCCAGAGACTGCAGCTGGCTGATACATGCACTGCAACTCTCCTATTGGTGCATGCCAGAGACCCCTACATGGTCTCTACCACAGACAGCTCCAGGATCACTGTGGGGTATAATTTCTAAGCACCCTCTGGTGAGGCAATTCCAATCAAACAGGGGCAAGTCTCCTGGGAACGATGTGGGTGTGAACTGTTAACAACATCACTGCAGTATTTTGGGGATGGGCACAACAAACTGGTCAGAGATCCCAGGAACTCTAGGTGGGGCACCAACAGCATCTGCTACATTGACCAAGGTGGGTTTGTCTCAGGAATGGAGGATTGGATTAACATCAGAAAATTAATTCATGTAGTTTACCATATTAACATTTTAAAGGAGAAATATAGGATACTCACCTCAATAGATGGGGGAAAAACATTCAATTATTCAATATCTGTCATGGTAACAATTATTGGCAAACTAAGATTAGAAGAAATAGGTGATTGCAAACACCACGATGACATGATATGGATATAGGTTTTATTTGTGTGGGGGTGGGGGAATCTGGAACATTTCAGCAAGATAAGGCCCAATTCTTCCATTTTCTTATAATCCAGTGCAGAGGTGAGCATGGGCCAGAGCACTGCTGAATAGAGTTGTGGCTCTGCCCTGGAAGTGAGGAAGATGTGTACTCTGTAGCCTTGCTACAGGGCTTATAACTGTGTAAGAATGAGAGTGGCTTTTAGTGCAGGAAATATAGTTAGGACTTAGGTAGCAAGCATGGTAGATGCCAGCT
Organism: Galeopterus variegatus; assembly: GCF_000696425.1. Taxonomy (NCBI): domain Eukaryota; kingdom Metazoa; phylum Chordata; class Mammalia; order Dermoptera; family Cynocephalidae; genus Galeopterus; species Galeopterus variegatus. The sequence continues at coordinate 252,520 of NW_007727852.1, read as the reverse complement.
GTTCAATGATTTGTGATGATCCCTTGCCCCTTTGCTACTTTACCTTACATGCAAGCATCAGAGTAGCTTTGCAGGCAGTGAATAATCAGTCAGAACCTAGACATCAAAAGGTTTAGATTTAGATGCCACCCAGTCAGATAAGTGTCATGAAACATCAGCTGCTTTTATTGACCTTTTTAAAAAATAGCCTCATGGAGATATAATTTATATTCCATAATTTCACCCATTTTAAGTGTATAATTCAAAGAATTTTAGTATATTTATAGAATTGTACAATAACCTAATTTTACATAATCTAATTTTACCTTCACCACAAGCTAATTTTAGAACATTTCCATCACCCTAAAAATAAACCTCATGTCCATATACACTCTCCATTCCCACTTCCAGTCCTAAATAACCACTCATCTTTTTTCTGTCTCTACAGATTCACTTTTTTTGGACATGTAATATAAATAGAATAATACAAAATATGGGTGGGGTTTTTTTTGGCAGATGGCTGGTACAGAGATTGAACCCTGGACCTTATTGTTACCAGCACTGTGTTCTAATCAACTGAGCTAACTGGCCAGCCCACAATATGTATTTAGTGACTGCCTTCTTTTACAGAACATACTGGTTTTGCAGTACATCCATGTAGTAGTATGTATCAATACTTTGTTCCATTTTATTGCCAAATAATATTCCATTGTATGGATATGCTGTATTTTATCAACTGAGCTAACTGGCCAGCCCACAATATGTATTTAGTGACTGCCTTCTTTTACAGAACGTACTGGTTTTGCAGTACATCCATGTAGTAGTATGTATCAATACTTTGTTCCATTTTATTGCCAAATAATATTCCATTGTATGGATATGCTGTATTTGGTTTATCCATTTACCAGTTGATAGACATTTAGGTTGTTTCCACTTTTTGGCTATTGTGAACAATACTGCCATAAACATTTATATTCAAGTTTTTTTGTGGTCACATCTAATTCCAATACTTTATCAATAAATTACTTTGACTTTTCTCTGTATCTCTGAATAATAGTAGTTTTGATTCTTCCTTTCTTTTAACTCTTGTAAAAGCAAGACAAAGAGTTAAAAGAAAGGAAGAATCAAAACTATTATTATTCAGAGATACAGAGAAAAGTCAAAATAATTTATAGATAAAGTATTGGAATTAATGAATGTTGCAAGGTTACTGTATTTGGAATCAAAACCAAGATATACAAGTCAGTTTATTTTATATACATCATCAAAACCACAGCTCATTTTAAATATAAAACTTAATTTAGAAAAAAGAATACATTTACAACAGCATATAAAAATAAGCTGGCTAGGAATAAACCTAACTGAAAATGTACAAGCCCTTTTTGGGGAAAACTGTAACACTTTATTGAAGAATACTGAAGAAGACTTCTATAAATGGGGAGTTTTGACTTATGATTCAATTCAATCCCAATAGAAAGCTTATCATATTTTGTTTTTTGGTCAGTGGTTCAACAAGGTTTTTCTAAAATTTCTACAGAAGAACAAAGGGTCAAGAATAGTTAGGATACTCCTAAAGAAAAAAGAATAAAATGGGAGTCTTGATCTATTAGATATCAAGTCTTATAACTAAGCTATATTCATAAGCCTGCATTGCACTTGAAAGAGACAGATGAAAACAGCCTAATAAATAGATCAGAATAGAGAACTCAGAAACAGACCACATATATATGGAAACTTGATTTACAAGAGAAGTAAAATTATGGATCAGTGGGTTAAGAACCCAATAAATGGTGCTAGGAAAATTGTTTATCCAAATGGTTATATACGAATGTAAATTTTTATAGCCCTTTAAAAAACCGATTTGTCATAACCAAATAGAGTTAAAACTGTGCATTCCATATAATCCAGACATTCCAGTACTGGACATAAATGCCACAGAAACTTGCACGTTTTCACCAGAGCTCATGTACAAGAAAGTTCATAGTAAAATTATATGTAAGAGCAAAAGATAGGGGAAAAATCCAACATGTCCAATGAATTACTTACAGATAATGGGCATACAATACAGTAGAGAGAATGAATGCATGCAGCTACATGGATCAATATGAATAAAACTTTCAAAGATAATGTTGAGAAGAAAAAGTCCCAAAATAGTAAATACAATCTGATTTAATTTATGCTGAATTTATAAACATGTTAAAAAATATATATATATAATTTAGTAGTATATACATCTGTGGTTAAAATGTAAAAATAAAATAATAAAATTAGGGGAGTGGTAAACAAACAATAAAAAAAATTAAGGCTAATTAATACCCTGGTGAGCTGGATTGGGGGATTGATTTAGGGAGGATGAGGCATGAAATCAGGGAGAAGCACTTCAAACATATGGGTAATATTCTATTTCTTGAACTGGGTGATAGGTCTAAAGGGTTTTTTTAGGTTTTTTTTTTTTTTTTTTTTTGCTGCTATACTTTGAATGTTTGTGTCCCGACAAAATTCATATGTTGAAACTTAACCCCCATTGTGGTAGTATTAAGAGGTGAGGCCTTTTGGGATGTGATTAATTTTGGGAAGGCTCTGTCCTCTTGAATGGGATTAATACCCTTATATAAGAGGCTTCAGAGAGCTGATTGGCCCTTCTTCTGCCATGTGCAGATGCAACAACAAGACACCATCTTGAAAGCAGAGAGCAGCTTTCACCAGACTCTGAACCTGCTGGCATCTTTATCTTGGACTTCCCAGCCTCCGTAACTGTGAGAAATTCATTTGTGTTGTTTATAAGTTACCCAGTCTAAGGTATTTTGTTATAGCAGCAGGAATGGACTAAGACAGCTACTTCTATATTTTAAACATATAAACATATACACATTCTTTTGTATACATTAGATATCTTAAAAATTTGTTGCAGACACTCTGTAGAGTCAGGATTGACCCCTACCCCAAATTTAGTTTGAATACACACACACAGACACACACACAACCCAGAAGGATATAAAAAGATCATTACTCACATAATGAGGCTTTCTGGGGAGAGCAGGGTGGCTCCCAAGCAAGCCCCAAAGTGGCTTGAGAAAGCAAAGAAATGATTGGCTTGGAATTTTAATGGTGACTGGGGAGTAGGACAGGGGCAAGAGTTGTTCCCATGCATGGCTTGAATTTCCTGTGTGCCAAAGGAGAGATCACCTGAACTTTCCTATCAGCTTGCCCATATGTGGGACAGAAGGGGAAGAGGAAGAGGTGAAGTTTAAAAGATGTCAGAGATCTTTCACTTACTTGGTTAAATTTATTTTAACCAAGTAAGTGAAAAGTATTCTAGGTATTTTATTTCTTTGGTGACTATTGTAAATGGGCTTGCTTTCTTGATTTCTTTTTCTGCTGGTTCATTGTTGGAGTATAAAACGCTACTAATTTTTGTATAGTGATTTTGTATCCTGCAATGTTACTGAATCTATTTATCAGCTCTAAGAGTTTTTTGGTAGAGTATCTCAGGTTTTCTATACATAGGATCATATCATCTGCAAACATGGACAATTTGACTTTGTCTTTTCCAATCTGGATGCCCTTTATTTCTTTCTCTTATTTAATTGCTCTTACAAGTACTTCCAGTACCATGTTAAATAGGAGTGGTGAGAGTATGCATCTTTGTGTTGTTCCTGCTCTTAAAAGAAAAGCTTTCAGCTTTTCCCCATTCAGGATGATACTGGTGGTGGGTTAGTCATATATGGCTTTTATCGTGTTGAGACACCTTCCTTCTATACCTAATTTGTTGAGTCTTTATCACGAAGGGCCTGCTCTTAAAAGAAAAGCTTTCAGCTTTTCCCCATTCAGGATGATACTGGTGGTGGGTTACTCATATATGGCTTTTATCGTGTTGAGACACCTTCCTTCTATACCTAATTTGTTGAGTCTTTATCACGAAGGGATATTGAATTTTGTCAAATGCTATTGAGATGCTCAGATGGTTTTTGTTCTTGATTTTGTTGATGTGGTATATCACATTTATTGATTTGTGTATGTTGAAGCATCCTTGCACCCCTGGGCTGAATCCCACTTGATCATGATGTAAAATCTTTTTGATGCACTGTTTTATTCTGTTTGCTAATATTTTGTTGAGGATTTTTGCATCTATTTTCATCAAGGATATTGGCCTGTAGTTTTTTTCTTGTATATTTGTCTGATTTTGGTATCAGTGTGTTGCTTGCCTCATAGAATGAGTTTGGGAGAATGACCTCCATTTCAAGTTTTTAGAATAGTTTGAGAAGAATTGATATTAATTCCTCTTTAAAGGTTCGGTAGAATTCAGCAGTGAAACCATTTGATCCTGGGCTTTTCTTTGCTGAAAGATTACTGATTACTGCTTCAATCTCATTGCTCGTTAGTGGTCTGTTCAGAACTACAAATCACTGCCAAAAGAAATTAAAGAGGACACTAAAAAATGGAAAGACATTCCTTGTTCATGGATTGGAAGAATCAACGTAGTGAAAATGTCCACACTATCCAAAACCACCTATAGATTCAATGTGATCCCATCAAAATACCAATGACATTCTTCACAGAAATAGAAAAAACAATCCTAACATTCATATGGAACAACAAAAGACCTTAAATAGGCAAAGCAATCCTGAGCAGAAAAACCCCTTGAGTTCCTTGTATATTACAGATATTAATCCCTTCTTGGATGCATAGTTAGCAAAAAATTTCCCCCGCTCTATAGGTTGTTGTTTCACTCTCTTGATTGTTTCCTTTGCTGTGCAGGAGCTTTTTAGTTTGATATAGTCCCATTTGTTTATTTTTCCTTTTGTTGCTTGTGCTTTTGGGCTCATGTTCATGAAGTCTGTGCCCAGACCTAGTTGCTGAAGTGTTTCACCTATATTTTAACTTAGTAATTTTACAGTTTCAGGTCTTATACTTAAGTCTTTAATTTAATCCATTTTGAGTTGATTTTAGTATATGGTGAGAGGTGCATGTCTAGTTTCATTCTTCTACATATGGATATCCAAGATTCCCAGCACCATTTATTGAAGAAGCAGTCTTTTCCCTTATGTATATTTTGTTCCCTTTGTCAAATATCAGATGGCTGTAAGCCTGAGGGGAGATTTCTGGGTTCTCTATTCTGCTCCACTGGTCTGAGTGTCTATTTTATGCCAGTACTATGCTGTAAGCAGTCTTTTCCCTTATGTATATTTTGTTCCCTTTGTCAAATATCAGATGGCTGTAAGCCCGAGGGGAGATTTCTGGGTTCTCTATTCTGCTCCACTGGTCTGAGTGTCTATTTTATGCCAGTACTATGCTGTTTTTGGTTACTATAGCTTTGTAGTATAGTTTGAAGTTGGGTAGGGTTATGCCTCCAACTTTATGTTTTTTGCTCAGGATTGCTTTGGCAAGACCCCTAACTGGCATAGTCTCTGGAACATTTATGCTTTGAATGAATAAATATATAAATTTATGTGTACATTTAACAATTTATTTCCATGTAAAGTATCTGCTTTAACCTTTTTCTTTCTCTGGATATCAGTTTCTTTTTCTGTAAAATAAGATTATACTGAGATTCCTTTCAGCTCCACAGTTTTGTCTCTTGGCAAGTGATTAGAACACCCTGCCAAAAATCTGTCAGCAAATATCTCTGTTTTCTATACTGGCCCTCATTTCTGTTTATTTCCATTCTGGTGGCCATCACCCAGGTTCACATCCTTATCCCCATATTTCTGGACTACTGCTATTATCTGCTCACTGGTCTCTCAACTTCACCCTCTCCTTCAAGTTATTCCTGCCACAGTCCTCTTTTTAACCCTACACTGGAATCTTCACGGGTTCCCACTCCCCTTGAGGGTATGGAATGTGTCTGATTTTTTGTGGTTCTGATACCTAACTCAGTGTCCACCACTTAGTAGCCACCTAATTAATACACAGGAAATATATGAATGAATGTGCAGCTTTCTGGCCTTCCATGATAGTTTCCCAGGTTCTCCTTTTGGTGGGCTCTGGATTTCAACTTTTTTCCTTATTCTTGCAAAAACGTCATAAGTGCTATTCAATCTCTCAGCATCTCAGCCACCTCTTCCAAAACTGGAAACATTTCTAGGGGAAAAATAACACCAAATTCCCCACTCAGCTCTCTGGATTCCTTTCTTCTCTACATTCTCAACCTGCTAATTATTATATATCTTGTTACATATTTATATATACCAGAGCTATTTTTATAGACATACATATAAACCATCTTTTTTCTTTTCTTCAAAATTATAAACAATATTGTAAAGAACATCTGAATATTTACTTCATAGAGGTGAAAATGTTAGGTCAAAAGGGATATCCATTTAAAATTTTGATGCATTTATCAAATTTATATCAAATTAATTAATACCAACAGTGAATGAGTGTACATATTTCTGCACATTTTCATCAACTTTGTACACTGTCAAATATTTTAATCTTTTCCAAACTGACAGGTAGAGAATACTATTTAAGATTTCACTGGTTCATATTGCCTTGGATATTATTGAGGTTGAAAAGAATCTCAGGGTTAAGTGGTAACTTGCAGATGGCTTTACGTCATTATTCAAGTATTTTAGTGAGTTGAGATTATATATGTATATATACACACATATACATACATATATATTTTAGATAAATATACACACACACATATATATATATTTCTCCAAAATAATAAAAATCTCCTTGTGGTAGGCAGATGTCCATATTCTAATGTTGGAAACTAAATGTTATTTTACATGGCGACAAAAAAGGTTGAAGATGGAATTAAGGTTGCTAATGGCTGACCTTAAAGTAGGAAGAGTATCTTGGATTATCCAGATCGGCCCAATATAATCACAAGGGTCCTTAAAGTGGAAAAGAGAGGCAGAAGTAGAGGTTAGAGTGATGTGATGTGAGATGGATTCAACCTGCCATTGCCATGGAATTAAGGTTGCTAATGGCTGACCTTAAAGTAGGAAGAGTATCTTGGATTATCCAGATAGGCCCAATATAATCACAAGGGTCCTTAAAGTGGAAAAGAGAGGCAGAAGTAGAGGTTAGAGTGATGTGATGTGAGATGGATTCAACCTGCCATTGCCGCTTTTGAAAATACAATAGAGCCAAGGAATAAGGGTATCCCCTAGAAGCTGGAAAAGGCAAGGAAATGGATTTTCCCATAGATCCTCCAGAAAGGAATGCAGCCCTGCCAACACCGTGATTTTAGCCCAGTGACACCTAAGTCAGACTTCTGACTTCCAGAATTGTAAAATAATAAATTTGTGTTGTTTTAAGTCACTAAGTTTGTGGTAACTTGTTACTGCAACAACAGAAAACTAATACAAATAATAAAGTGGTACAAAGATGTTGCAAAAATGTGAAAGTGGGACACAGAATTTGGGAAGCGCTGTGGGCTGAGGGGATACTGAGATATAACTGTACATCTAGATTTGTAATTGTCAGTGGAAAGTATGGTTACCTTGGAGGTGGACAGAACTTGGAATTCTACTCTTCTGCTGAAACTTTCACGTAACCTAACTACATTGCAGCAGGCTGAGGTTAACCAGAATGAGGCACTTTCTTCCTCTGGCCCTATGGCCCAGAGTAGGAGATCATCATAGCAATTCCAAAATCCTTGTTATTCAAAATTGCACCTGGTTATCAATCTAATTTCAAGCACTTGATAGTAATGTTCTTCAATGGTGAAAAGCAACACAAAGCATGATGGAAAAGTGATTAGCTGGAATTTGTAAAACAGAGCCCTGTAAAAAGGATTGGCAATTTGCTAATGGAGCCCAGGGAAACCCCAATAAATTGAGATTACAGTACACAAATTAGAAGAAAGAACACCCTGTTCCCTATCTTTTGATTAGTGAATAAGGCTAAGAAGCCAGACCACTTTCCACTTTATGAAGGTTCACTTACTAGGTAAAGAGCTGCATAGACATGCTATTCCAAGTATTTAAAGTAGCAAATGCCATTTCGCCTGCACAGTGTTTACTTGTCTGTGTTTCTGTGTATAGCAGCTATGTGGCTACCATAAAAATAATGGAGAGAGGAGAAGGAAGAGGCACTGATTCCTACAAAAAAAGCAGATATAAAGTTCAGACTGATATACTAATATTGTTGTTCTTTGTGGAAACAAACCTACCTGTTTGTGTGTAAACACAAACATACACACACAAATATATACATACATATACTCATATATGTACGTGTGTGTGTGTGTGTGTATCCGGCAGATAGTATTTTCGAAAGACATCTCCCATCTTGCATTTTTGTTTTCTTTTTCTTCTATATTTAGCTTTTTAAATTTATATATATATATATAAATTTAGCTTGAAAGAAAGTTTTCAAGAAATATCTTTATTGAAAATTTATACTTTCCTGGTTTTGTCATAGGTAGGTGTTAAAATGTATTTTTTATTTTTTCATACATTAACACAATAATTTGCTTCAGGATTATTTCTTCAAAATTTTCTAAGCAAATTGTTTTGAAATATACATGTACATATATATGCATATTTAATATGATCCCATAACTCATAATTTTTTATAAAAATAAATTTATAATTTATTATGAAAATTGCTTTTTCTTTGCCAGTATGTTAGAACTTTTTCCATTAAAATCCATATAGATATACTTTATATTTTACACCTTTTTATTGCTATTGGATATTAGTGAACTGCTTCACTAATATTAGTGAATTATTTCACAGTGATAAAATTTACCTTGTGTCCTATTTTTTCCATTAAAGTTAATGCTTTGAGGCCCGGCCTGTGGCTCACTTGGGAGAGTGTGGTGCTGATAACACCAACGCTGCGGGTTTGGATCCCTATATAGGGATGACTGGTTTGCTCACTTGGGAGAGCATGGTGCTGACAGCATCAGGTTAAGGGTTAAGATTCCCTTACTGGTCATCTAAAAAAAATAAAAAAATAAAAATACTGGGCCGGCCCGGTGGTGCACTGGATAGTGCGCTGCTTGGGAAGCGCGGCGGCGCTCCCGCCCGAGGGTTCGGAT
>NW_007727852.1:239098-242615 GCF_000696425.1 Galeopterus variegatus | reverse complement strand
CGACACTGAGGGTTGCGATCCGTTGCCGGACACGGAAAAAGACAAAAAAATAAATAAATAAAATAAAAATACTGCTTTGAATTTTATCATCTTTGTGAAGTTAAACATTTTCATGATTTCCACTTTCACATTTTTTTAATTGAAAATAGTGAATTGTACATATTTGTGGGGTACAGAGTTGAATATCAATACCTGTGTGCAATATGAGATGCTCAAATCAGAATAATTAATATATTCAGCATTATACAATGTAATTGTTTTTCAGGGCCCTTTGCCAATTCCTCCTTTACTCCGTCCCTCTCCCCCTTTTCCATCTCTGGTAATCTCAGTTCTGTTTTCTCCTTTTGAAAGTTCCCTGTACTACAGTGATTGTCACATCTTTCTTTCCTTTATTTTTTGAGCTCCCACTTATGAGTGTGGACAAGTGGTATTTATCTTTCTGTGCCTAGCTTATTTCACTTAATATAATTTTCTCTAAGTTCAACCATGTTGTTGTGAATGATCAGATTTCATTATATTTTTATGACTAAGTAGTATTCCATTGTGTAAGTATACCACATTTTCCTTATCCAGTCATCCAACGATGGACATTTAGGTTGGTTCCAACTCTTGGCTATTGCAAATACAGATGCAATAAACATGGGTGTCCCTTCAACATGATGATTTCCATTCCTTTGGGTATATACCCAGCAGTGGAATTGCTGGATCGTGTGGCAGTTCTATCTATAGATGTTTGAGGAAACTCCATACCATTTTCCATAACGGCTGCACCAATTTACAGTCCCAACAGTGCAGGAGGGTTCCCCTTTTTCCGCATCCTCACCAGCATTTGTTATTCTCTGTCTTTTTGATAATAGCCAGTGTAACTGGGGTGAGATGATATCTCAAAGTGGTTTTGATTTGCATTTACCTGATGCTGAGTGATGTTGTGCATTTTTCCATGTATCTGTTGGCCATTTGTACATCTTCCTTTGAGAAATGCCTATTCAGCTCCTTTGCCCATTCTTTAATCAGGTTATTTGGTTTTTTCAATGTTAAGTTGTTTGAGTTCCTTGTATGTTCTGAATATTAATCCTTTGTCAGATGCATAGCTTGCAGATATTTTCTCCCACTCCGTAGGTTGTCTTTTCACTCTGTAAATTGTTTCTTTTGCTGTGTAAAGCTTTTTAGTTTGATAATCCCATTTGTTATTTTTCCTTTTGTTGCCTGTGTTTTTGGAGTCTTACTCATCAAGTCTTTGCCCAGTCCAACTTCCTGAAGTGTTTCCCCTATGTTTTCTTTGAGGAGTTTTAGAGTTTCAGGTCTTATATTTGTCTTTAATCCATTTTTAGTTGATTTTGGTATAAGGTGCATCTTGCATTTTGTTAGAGTAGGTGACCTTGCCATTCTGCCATCAAGAGATGGAGTCATAATTTCCCTCCTCTTGAATCTGGGCTTAGCTGGCCTCAGTGATTTGCTTATAACTAACAGAATGCAACAGAAATAAACCCAGGTACTTCCAAGTCTAGGTAAAAAAAATAAAAATAAAAAATAAATGAAATAAAATAAAACAAAATAAAAAGAAGCTTTCACTTGTTTCATATGGAACTCAGTGTCCAGACATCATCTCCTAGTGCACTTCCTATTGGAACCTAGGACCATGCTATGAGAAGCCTAAGCCACACGGAGTGGCCATAATTAGCTGCTACAATAGTCATTCCAGCCTAGGAACTAATTATGTGTGTGAATAAACCTCAAGATAATTCTTGTCCCAGCCATTAGAGTTCTTTCTACCCACTGGGTAGAAAATATGAGAATCTGAGTAGAAATATAAAACATGACTGAGGACTAAACCAAGGCAGTGGGAAAAATAAATAGGTGATAAATAGAGAAACATTAAGAGACATATTGAAAAAGATCTTGGTGAACTGTGGTAGTGGTGGCTGAGGGAGGTGAAGAGTGAAGAACAAGGCTTGGGGGAAAAAATCCAATTTGGTTTTAGACATATGTAATTAGAAGTGCCTAGGATAGAGTACTGAAAGTACAGGTTAATGGACAGACTAAAGAAAACCATAATGGAACACGACAAAGAGCTGCAAGCTAGCAAAACAATGAAAGCACAATTTTATTTAAGACAACAGAGTTTTCAAAAAGCAGGAAGTGAGCATTAGTAGCACATACTGTAGAACAGTTAGGGTGGATAAAGATCAGAAAATTTAGAAGGTATTGGGTCACTGATGTTACCAGCAAGGGAAATTGAGGGAACTGGTAGGGAAGAAGCTGAAACAGACAATCCATTATTTTTCAAGGGATTTATCAGAAAAGGAAAGGAAAAAATTATCAGTGTATATCTGGTACTTTAAAGCCCTGTTCTGTACATTGCTGCATAAAGATTACTAATATTTACCAAAGGAGATAATTCACCTTGAAAACGTTATGGTAATTATGGCATATATGTAATAATATGTCATTCTTTACATAAGATTCATACATGGGAAGAGACCTATTACTTGCGTTCATTCTAACAAGTAGTTTTGTTGGTTTAAAAAGCATATCTCGGGCTAGCCCGTGCTAACAACACCAAGTCAAGGGTTAAGATCCCCTTACCGGTCATCTTTTAACTAAAAAAAAGAAAAAAAAAAAAAAAGCATATCTCTCTTCATGACTCCAATTATGCCAATAAATTAATTAGTATATTTGACAGGCCACCTGAGTGAGATAAGGCTTATAACCCCTCTGAAAGTAATAGACCATTTTGTGTTTAAAATGAAGTGGCCTTTGTAACTTGGCCTCATTAGTACAATTGGACTTAACTCAGACTGAAAGGCCTAACTCCTGTTCCAAAGTGGACAAGACTGAGGATTGCAAAAGCAAACAACGTGCCCAAGATTACGCAGCAATTAGATGGAGTTGTCCAGATTGCAACTCAGGTCTGACCGATTCTAAGGCTTAATCTTTCCATGGTTATACAACGTCAATAATCTGAATTCTCTTGAACAATGGGAAAAGGTTCCTATCTTCAGGGCATTCGGTGTAGTACGGTACACAACAAACACATGAAGAACAAAATCTTAGATCATGTGAACAGTAATATACTATGGGTACGTAGAAAGAGCTGTAGAAACAAAGGATAACACAGCTACCACTTGGGGGCCCCTACTATTTGGCAGACATTGGGCTAAACACTTTATATATCCTTACAACAGCTATGCAAAATATGTGAATTAAGCACATTTCACAAACTAGGAAACTGACGCATGAGAGATGCCCAAAATTGTACAGTTAAGGAACTACATTTAGTCCCAGTGATCCCGAGAAGAGTCATACTGTAATAAGAAAAATTCAGGCTTTGTAATTATCCACACTTGGGCTAAAATCTGGCTCTAATTACGGTTAATTTTGTTACCTCCCGCAAGTCTCTCACTCTTGACGAGAAAAAAAACTGCCCCCAAACTTCCAATCCATCGAGGCCTCGCCTCACGTATTACAGATTCCCGGCAGTCTCCTTCCTGCCAAGCAGGAGGCCCCCCCGCTTCTG
>NW_007727852.1:236839-238018 GCF_000696425.1 Galeopterus variegatus | reverse complement strand
GGACCCCCCCCCCCCACACACACACACACGCTTCTTCCTCACGCCGCCTGCTCTCACCTCTCCAACTCCATCACCATTATGCGGACTCCGTAGCACAAGATCTTGGTCCAGCGCCAGCCTCACATCACCACGGGAGCAAACATGAGTAAATCTCCGACGAGCGGGACATCAGCCAGGCCAGCGCAGCCTCCGGAATCTTAGAGGCTCAAACTCCCGCCCAGACAAGGACGTCGTAGACCCACCACTTTCATTGGCCAACCGGTGTCCCACCCTCTCCTGATGGGCCTCCGCCAGGCAAAAGCAATCGACCCTTGTAACATGCTTGCGTGTCCACCCGGAAATTAAGGCGTCAGCACTTTGGTTCCGGAACGCCAGCGTGCAATTGGGATTTATAAACTTGAATCCCGTTGGAGGTCACCATCAAACTCGTACGGAAACCGGTACTTCAGCTAAGGAAGAAAGGCATTCTGAATCTAGTACTCTAGCCACTATGGTTATTTGTGAGATGGTAAATTTACCAAATAAATTTAAAAAATATTTTTTTAATACTATGAGAGGTTAGGTTGAATATTACCATTATCAGCGTACCGTCTTGCTGTCATTGAACTGTTAATGCAAATGCTTACAGTGCCAGATAGCCTGTCATCTTCAGTCATTTATGAATGCCTATTTTCTACTCACTCAGCAACCGACCACACCGCCTTTTTGCCTCACCTATCAAGTACTATTTGAGATGACATAGAATAGCATCTCCCATGCTATATCCCTGAAATCTTTCCATCTGCCCCTGAAATGTTCCTATCTTAATCACTTGTTCTTCCACCTAACTATTAACAGTCGCCCCCTATTGGTCTGCAGAGGAGAAACTCCTGATCTCTACACCCATGTCTACAGGGACAAATATGAGAAAAAAGAGAAGAAAGAAACTTCATTGTGATTCTCAAGTCTATCTTTGACACTGCTGAAGTTACCTAAGAGATATAAATGATAATGGGATTCTTCTGTTTTTTGTCTACAGTGTTCACTCTAATTTTCTTAGCAAGAAATTAAAGGCCTTTTGTATATGACTTTCACCTGCCTTTCTGCCACTGTCTCCCATTCACTTCTTACTCCATCTTAGAGGAGACAACAGTACCTGAGTATTCCATGAATTTCCATAACTTCAAACTGCAGCTCCAG
>NW_007727852.1:234390-235966 GCF_000696425.1 Galeopterus variegatus | reverse complement strand
AAGTTCTTGATAAATATTCATTGAATGAATGATAATGTGGATGATTTTAATAGAAGTTTTCTTTGCCAGCGCCTTGATCAAGTTGGTGCTGTGGAGGAGTTTTCAGGTATACTTTGCTTATTCAAAAACAGTTTCTGTTTAGGAAAGAAAGCAGATGGAGAGAGCCAAAGAAGATGAACTGAGTTTTAAGGCTTCTGGCTCTGTGTTGGCCACTAGAGGAGCCTTCACTATACCAAGTGGGGCCTGTTTAACATCCTTGGAGTGGTACACTTGGAGTAGACACACATTTTAGGGCACAAAAGGCTTATTACATGTTGGGAAATGTTTCTGAAATTTTAGCACTGGATTGCTCAAAACAAACCTCTCCATAGCTGACTCCCTTACTGGCTTTTAACTTACTTCCTTTGCTGCCTGTGCCACATCTCCATATTTCATCTGCTCGATTCTTTATCTAGATGTGAAATGTAAGATCATCTGAAGGAGGCCTTTGGCTCAAGTCAAACACATGTCTCAAACCAGCAGTCAGAGAGATACTTGTATGATCTGAGTCAGATCATGTCATTCTTCTCAGAACCCTCCAATAGCTCACCATTCCCTTCAGAGAAGAGCCAAAGGCCTTGAGATGGCCAAAAAAGGCTATGATCTTCCCAACCCCCCCTCCCTTTACCTCTCACTTCATCTCTACTGTTACTATCCCCAACTCAGTTGGCTTCAATCCTACTTGCCTCCTGTGTTCCTCCAATCACACTCCTACCTCAGAGCCTTTGCACTGTTTCTTCTGCCTGGAGCCCACTTACCCAAGATATACACAGAACTAACTTCCTTACTTTATTCAGGTGTTTACTCAAATATCATCTTCTCAATAAGGCCTACCTTGAGCACCCTGCTGTCCCCTCCCCCTACAGACTCTCAAATTCCATCATCTTTGTTTTGTTTTGTTTTGGTTTTTTGCCTATAACAGTCATCACTTTGTAACACAACAGAATGTACTTATTTACGTATTTATTACTTAATGTCTGTATCTGTCTATGAGAATGTAAGGTCCATGAGGGCAGGGATCTTTTTCTGTTTTTAACATTGTTGTATTCCCAATGGGAGATTGTTGCTTGGCTCATAGTAGTCACTCAATAAATAGTTGTTACATAAATTAACGTTTGCCATCTCTTCTCTGCTGTGATTTGCCCATGAGAGAAGCCCCCTGATCTGCCTGACTGGTGATTTCTTAACATTTTATTCAGTCCAGGATATGTAATATTTTTACTTCCAATATAGCATTTTGTGCATTTCCTAAGGCCCAAGATGCATGATAAGATGATACAAACAAATAAAAACTGATCAGCAGTTGGTTTGCAAAATTCCCATTATTGGGGACCATGTTTAAGTTATATTCATCCTAACCAGCCTCAGACTAAATATTTCCATTCCTTATATTTTTTCTTCTTAGATCTTATTTTCCCAGTATAACCACTTTACCTATCAAGAATGTAATCCCTAGCACCCAGGTGTATTTTAGTATATTGCAACATATTGTAAAACTGCTTTGAGCAAAAACACTGGAGCCTGGATTTAAATCTGA
>NW_007727852.1:230852-233748 GCF_000696425.1 Galeopterus variegatus | reverse complement strand
TATTGCAACATATTGTAAAACTGCTTTGAGCAAAAACACTGGAGCCTGGATTTAAATCTGATATCCATTAGTTGATAAGATCAAAGAGACATTAAATGAGCCCATTCTCCACACAAAATTCAGTGCATATCATGGTGAGTCAGAGTACCTGACCTTTTAGCTCATCTGGTTTTTATTTTATAAAAATAGGACTTTAGCTCAGGTTAATTCTCATTTCTAGAGAAACACATTATAATTTGGCTCAGCACCAAAAATGCTCTCCAGCGATGGTGATACAGTTCCTCACTCTAGGGTTCACAGATCCAGGCCAAGCCTGCTCCCAGATATCGAAGGCAAGCAGCAGAATCTGCCTGGCAAAACTTAGGAGACTTGTCTAGTGCCAGGAACCTAATAACCAAAAGAGAATGGCCATTTTATGCTGGTACTCTTCTTCTAGTCCCCTCACCCACGCAGATGTATTCATAAGAGGTGGTGGGTGATCTGGGGATGGTGGTATGAAGTGTAATTTAAGAAACCGGCTCCTGTTTGGGGGAACATTTTCCATGACAGATAAGATTACAGGATTTTGATTTCACTGGATATAGACTGGTATATGAAATAAATGACCAGCTAGGTGCTAAGAATTTAAACAGCCTACTGGTTATACCAAGGTTTCATCAGCTACAAGCAGTTCAAAACTGAATCCTCTGTCTCTCTTCCAATTTCTCATTCCAGAGAGTGGACTCCTCATAAACAGAGGAGAGGGAGAAATGGGGCTTGGGATTTGGGAGTGGATCCAGATGTGTTGGAGGCTGAGAGGTGAGAATGCTGGCCTTCTACCCACTATGTGTTTCAGGACAACCTACCCCCAAAAGAGTACAGCATCACAAGATAAGGTGACCTTCCTATGAAATCCATAGGCCTGTGGTCTGACATAGACCTGGGACAGTCCCTACTGATCTACTTTAGTTACTTAATGTTAAGATAAAGAAATGGAGTCCAAGGTGGTTGAGTCTAATCCCAGAATCACATATTGGACTCTCAGCACACCTGGTGCTTACAGACAGATAGTCCCTTCCCTCATCTAGGCTCCATACCCGTGAACAAATGCACTTCCTGATACCTTTGTGTCCCTGACTTGTCAGCTTTTGTTGAGTCATGGGTAATATTATGCATATGGCCACTCTCCTTCTTTCTGTTCACACACATTCATCCATTCATTCAATATATATGTTTCAGCATGTACTTGCTGAGCACATTTATAAATGATAAAGATATTTTACTTGTTCTCAGGGCTTTGTATTCTCACCTACATTCACAAATAGACATGCAGATTTAATCACCTTTGGGAAAAAACTAACTGGCTCCCACACAACCCTTTAAACTGAGGGCGAAGAGGCCTGTTTTCACCTGGTAGACAGGGTAACTGGATTTCAGTCCAGAATGTTATACTAACCAGCTGTGTGACCTTGGGCAAGTCACCTCTCTTCTCTAGCCTCATCTTCCCCTTCTGTAAAATGAAAGCCTTAGTCTAGAGCGAATGATCTTTAAGCTTCTCTCTCAATTTCACATTCTATAACTCTCTCACCCTTTAATAAATGTAGGTCCTGTATTAGTTGTAGGAATAGCTGAGGTTATTAGCTGGGGGAAATTGATGAAGAACCTACATTTTTTTTCTGGTGAATTGCAGAGAATAGTATTTTCTGGGCCACAACAGGAACTGTAGCCTAAGCTCATGCAATGGTATAACACTTGGCTATCTGTACAGACCTCTCAGATCTTCACACACCAGAACTTCAGAGAAAGCCTATGGTAAAAGCAATTAACAGATCATAGCAAAAGAAGAGAGGGAAAGGGGTGACAATTGTGGTGGCTTCTTGCCCCTCCTTGATGGGGAGGGGGACAATAGAAGGTGAGGAAGAGAAGGCTACCCTTGGGGCAGTTTATGTCTTCACAGTGCTGCAAACTCCGAGAAGGTAGTTAGGAGTAGACACTGTTAAAAGAGTTTTGTCAAGACTTTTTCGTGTGTATATTTAAAAAGGGTTATACTACAATCTAGTCTCCTTACCCAGGTCACCTCTCACAAATATCACCAAACAAGCTTTGAAGAACCTTACTGCTAGGATTTTGCCAGCAGAGTGCAAAGGATTTCTGAAAATAGAGCATCTACTCACACATAGTAGTCAGCATAGGCTTTGCAGGTTCTTACCTTGTTCTTCCAATGCCTGAGGAAACTTTGGTTTTCCTGGGGAGTCTCAAAGGACACTCCCCAGGTCAAGGGAAATGATATTTGGGAAGACATTGCACTTTCAGTACATGAGAGTAAACGTGCCCGCTCAAGGGGTGATACAGACTGTGACATGCTGAGGGCAGGCCTCAGAGCTGCCTCCCAGGGCTTCTGTCCCAGACAGCCCCTTCCCATGCACCAATCACCATGGATGGATTGGCTGGTACATTTGTGTGTGTGTGTGTGTGTCCATGTGTCAGTATGTTTGTGGAACAGGTAGTCCAAGGGACCAGCAGGAGGATTTGATTATTACTGCCTAGAGACATCTGATGCAGAGGAGCCCTAGTTTCCTGTGGTCAACATATCTGGGCAAGGAAAAGGGAAGTGAGAAGGAACAGGAGAAAGTTGGGCAAGAAGCATGAAGGCAGGAGGAAACAGCTGAAAGAAGAGAGTAGAGCCCAGCTCAGACACAGGTAGTTAGTGGTTCCTCAAAGCACCAGATGTGGAAAGACTTTCTTATCTGTGGCTTCTCAGATCTCTTTTTGGAGTCCAGGGTTTGTGTGGCTCTGCTGGGCTGCAGGCATCAGCTGCTCTTTGCAGAGGCAACTCTGCACAAAGAGGATGCAGTAGGTGAAACAGCCAAGGTGATCCACCCAGCCTGGAATCTCCTGCCCTCACAGTGTCTACAGG
>NW_007727852.1:174570-230009 GCF_000696425.1 Galeopterus variegatus | reverse complement strand
AAGTCAAGGGTTAAGATCCCCTTACCGGTCATCTTTTAAAAAAAAAAAAAAGAAAAAGAAACCTTTTGTCCACTCTCCTTCTATCATTCCAGTGATGCTTCCAGTAGGATAAACATTGTTTGAGTTTCAAAGGGCAGAAAACACACCAGAGAAATTTTTTAAAAACTGAGTTATTTGAAGCAATGCCTGCGTGATAGAATATCTATTTAATCTGTAAGAAGACTACTTTTCATGTACTAATAAATAATAATAATCACCACTCTTTTTTTTTTAACCTGCCCTTTCTTTCTCTTCACTGAGTTCCATGCATACCTCCCTGAGGTTAATTGATACAGACAACCACAAAACTCCAATTACAGATGAGGTGAATGAAACTCAAAGGAGTTATGTAATTTGGGTAAGATTACACAGTTTTTAAATGACAGACTCAAGAGTCCAATTCAGGTTTACCAGTTTGCATGGTTTTCCACTGAACTTTGCTGTTTGCAGAAAAGAGACATACAGGACCATTCAGATATATCTTTCCGCATAGAATTAATTGCTACTAATTGAATAGACTGCTGAGCAATGTTATTAAAATACTATTTTAGGTGTAATATTTTGATAAAAAATTTTTTGTTGTTACTAATAATACTTTCCTATTTTGTACCACTAATAATAGCTAACATTCATTGAGTGTTTTCTCTATCCCAGTAAATGTGAACATTTTACATGAAAAGTAAACTTTTTTACGTGAAAAGTAAACTTAGTCATTGTTCTAAGAACTTTACATAATTAACTCATATCAGCCTTATGATGTTTCTACTGTTATTATTATTTCTATTTCACATAAGGAAACTGAGGCACCAAGTAGTTGAATAGTTTTCCCAAGGTAACACGTTTATATTTTATTTAAAGAATGTAACTTTCCTCATTATGGTATAGGGTAGTTCCCTGTAACAGAAACAAGCTTGTTTGCAGAGGATCTGGGGATGGGTATGCTGGCTTACAGGAGCTAAGTAAATAGTTAAATTGCTCTGCATATGAAAGTGAAGATTTATTCTGTGCAGGAGGGTGGTGGGAAGAAGGGGGCGAGTTGAGAGGGTATTGGTTATGAGCAAGAGAAGATCCAGAGACAGAAAAGACAGGATCCATCAAGAGCCCTATATAGGATGATGGCCAAGTGAGAAGACAATGGGGTGCCCGTGAATGGTGTAGCCCATAATGGACTTTGTGGGGAAGAGAAATTTGGTAAGGGATTTCTTGATTTACTTGTTCTGGGGTGAATATAAACCGTCTCCTCTTCTCTATGAGAGCCTTAGTAAATTTTAAACTGATTGCTAATACTTTATGTTGGAACTAAGTTTTTTTTAGTGGCTCAAAGACAATGGTAGAACACAACCAATCGACTGCATTGTAAACTGATATGCTCCCATGGCCGCTCAAAGGAAAAAAGGTATCAATGTCCTAAATTGATATATTAATTCCTTACCAAGATCTTGAAGAGACCAGGAAAAAGACCTTCCACATCAGGTCAGCTCAGAAAGCTCTGTCTTTGGTGGTGTGGTAGAGAGAGGGGGAGAGAAAGAGAAATAGGGCAGGACACTTAAAAGAAACATTCACTGCCCTGGAGGCTTACAGTCTTACCAGATTCTAATGCCACCCCAGTAAGTGTCTAGTACCCCATCTTCCATGGTACAGATAGAGAAAATGAAGTCCAGAAAGATGCAAAATTTTGACACATCTAGGTAAACTTCCAATTTCCCAACTTCCCTGCTATTTAGGCCTCATTGTATCAAATGAAGTGCTAACACTCAGCCCTACCCTTTACACCGCATTAAACACCTGCTATGGTCTATATGTTTGTCCCCCGCAAAGCTCATGTGGGAGCTTGATTGCCAATGTGGCAGGGATGAAAGGTAGGGCCTTTAAGAGGTGATGGGATTGTGAGGACTATGCTCTCATAAATGGATTAATACATTCATGGAGTGATGGGTTAATGGTTTAATGGGTTATCATGAGTATGGACTGATGGCTTGATGGCAGAGCAAGTGAGGATGTGAAAGCGTTCTTGCCCCCTCCATGCTGTGTGATAGCCTGCATCACCAAGGGACTCTATAGTGTCCCCACCAAGAAGGCCCTCACCAGATGTATGCCTGGACCTTAAACATTCCAGCCACCAAAACTGTAAGAAACAAATTTCATTTCTTTATAAATTACCCAGTTTCAAGTATTCTGTTATCAGTGACAGAAAACAAACTAATAAAACACCCACTCCTAGGCTGATGCCATTTATGAAACTGACCGGTAGGGTTGGAGCAGTATTTCTCCTACCACCACCTGTTTGCTGAATGGTTGGGACAGTCCAGCTGCAAATAAGGAAACTCCCAATGTACTTCCACACTTCTGGGTTCTGGCCATGATTCTGCCTTTGCAGGTGGTGACTTAAACAATTCAGTACCTTCTCTGATCTCTTTCCCTCATTTATAGAGTAGAAACTAGGATACCAGTCCCATCTGTCTCACAAGGTGCATGGATGATAGACACAAATCAAATAACAGGTGTTAGTTGAGCAACAATATACATAAAACATTTTGCAGATACTTTCAGACATAGAGGCCATACCTACTCTGAAGCCAGGAGATCACTGAAGTGAAAATCTCTTGCAAAAGCAAAAATTGCTTTTCAAAGGCAAGATAAACTGATATTAACATATCACTCATTTGCTTAAACTTTTTATATATGCATTTATATATCTTAAAATATTAAATAAATGTAAACACTTAAAAATATTGACAAATAGTTAAAATGTATATGAAATACACATACTCCTACTTATGATGAGATTATGTCCCAACAAACCCATTGTAAGTTGAAAACACATTTAATATACCTAAACTGCCAAACATCATATCTTAGGCTAGCCTACCTTAAATATGCTCAGAACACTTACAGTTGGGCAAAAATCATGTGGCAACACCATGCACTGTAGCATTTACCCTTGTGATCATGTGGCTGACTGGAGCTGTGGTGCACTAACGTTGCCCAGCATTGTGAGAGAGCAGAGTACTGCATATCACTAGCCCAGAAAAAGATCAAAATTCAAAAGTACGGTTTCTACAGAATGCATATCACTTCCGCACCATCGTAAAGTTGAAAAATCATTAAGTCGAACAATTGTAAGTCAGGGACTATCTGCATATGTATTTCAACGAATAGATATTCTGTTCCTTAAAATTCCAGCTAGGAAGTGACAGAACATTTAGAGTTTTGTTTTTGTTTCTGTCCCTGATTTTCTATTGTTTTCTTTATAAGTATTAGCATTTCATGAGGAAAGCTAGATGGAAAGAGGGGAGACTATAAACTTTTCTTGTAGTATTTACTACTGGTAAGTTCTCTCATATCTTCAGTGGACAGAAAATCCCTAATTTTTTGTTATTTGACAGAATAGAAAAGTCATGGAGAAGACTGTAGTGAGAACCACGGGGAAAATTACATACCAGCCCTGGGCCGGCCCGGTGGCGCACTGCTGCAGTGCGCCACTTGGGAAGCACTGCGGCGCTCCCACCGAGGGTTCGGATCCCACATGCAGACCGGCCGCTCTCTGGCTGAGCGAGGAGCGGGGGCAACACCGAGGGTTGCGATCCCGTTGCCGGTCCCGGTCCGGTACGGGCGCGACACTGAGGGTTGCGATCCGTTGCCGGTCATGAAAAAAGACAAAAAGAAAAAAAAAATTTCATACCAGCCCTAAACCTGATATAAAGAAAACTTGATAAATATATCAATAAGGTGGTGGGAGAGAGGAGACCATGTGTGCCAGCCTAAGTAATAATATGAATGCAGAAATTCTAAACGCTATATACAAAGTAGAATCCAACAAGAATTGTGTTTCAAAACCAAGGTAGATTTGTCCAGAAATGTAAAGATAGTTCAATAATAAGCAACATGTTAATGTAATTCTTCGGACAAAGGAGGAAGTCCACAGGATCATGTAGGTCAATGCCCAAAATCTATTTTGTAAAATTCAACATTCATTTCTGTTTACAGTATCATAAAATTCAGTAATAGAAAGAATAATTCTTAGTCACATAAATAAATTTATTAGAAAACAGCATATCACAATGATAAAACATACTCAGTATTTCCATTAAGGCCCAGGAAAAAAGACCAGAATGCTGACTGCTTTGCTACTTTTCAACATTATCTGGCAGGCTTTGAAAAATGTATTGTTATTGAGACAAAAAAAAATTTAAATAAATGGTATAAATATGGGAAGAAGAAAACAAGTTTGTAATTGAGGCTGAGGATAATTTTCCACATAAAAAAATCTTAGCAAATCAAGTAAAAGCTATGAGGATTAATAAGAGTGTTCTAGAATTTTCAAAACTTAAAAAAAAAAATTTACCACTAATAACTATGAAGAAAATGTAACAGAAGAACCCATTCAAGATAGCAAAAAAAATTATACTACAATGTCACTTGGAAAAATATTTGTAGAGCTCAAGGACTCCTTGAATATGTAGGGAAAAAAAGGATAAACACTCTAATATAAAAATGTTCAAAGCAAGTTAACTTGTATTTTTTCTTAGTGAGTTACATAAAATCATTTGATCAAAGAAATTCAAATTAAAAATAAAATTGGCATACTTTACAAAACATATCAAATAAGAAGACAAAATTATAATAACCAATATTAAGTCTTCAGGTTAAGTTGCAAATTTGAACACATACAATTTCTTGAGGGCAATAAAATCCTTTAAAATGTATACAATCTTTGACCTAAGAATGTGATATCTAGGATTTTATTATAGGTATTAATACCAAATAGACAAAAAACAAAATATAATTATTAGAGCACTATTTACATCTGGGAAAAATTCAAAACAGCTTTATATGTTGGTGAAGGAGATTAAATTGTGCTCAGCTGTAAACTAGAATATTATTCATACATTACATATAATTGTATTGCTTATATCCAATGAAATAATAAACTATGAGATCAAAAAGGCTCTTAAAAATTGTAGACAATGAAAGAATGATATAAAAATAGACACATAATCATAGTAAATACTGAAAATGGGGGCTACCATATATTGAGCAAGTCCTATGTGCCAAGCACCATGTAAGATTATTTAGATTTAATGCGCTGAATAACATTGTGGAAAAGATGTTAAATCCCTCACTGCACAGCTAAGTTGAGACTAGTTGCCATCTTTCCTCCATTATTTTTCAAATATTTTCACCAATTAACTGGGTAGTCTTTTCACTTTTTCGATGGTGTACTTTGAAGCAAAACATTTTAAATTTTGGTAAAGTACAATTTATCTATTTTTTTTCCTTTCATTACTTGTGCTTTTGATGTCATATCTAAGAAACAATTACTAAATCTAAGGTCATGAAGATTTAGCTCTGTTTTCTTCTGAGAACTTTATCTATTAGCTCTTGCATTGAGGTCTTTGGTCCATTTTGAATTAGTTTTTGTATAAGGTATCAGGGTATGGGGTCTAATGTCATTCTTTTGCATGTGGATAACCAGTTGTCTAGGTACCATTTCTTGAAAAGATTATTTTCTCCCCCTTGGAATTATTTTGGCACCTATGGAAAATCAATTGGCTGTAAATGTGAGGGCTTATTTCTAGATTCTCAATTATATTCCATTTATATAGTATATCTATCCTCATGCCAGTACTATACTGTTTTGATTGCTGTAGCTTTATATTAAGTTTTGAAATCAGCAACTGTGAGTCCTCCAACTTTATTCTTTTTCAAGACTGCTTTTGGTATATTGACTGGGTCCTTTGAATTTCCATATTTACTTGAAAATCGGCTTTTCCATTTTTGCAAAAAATGGACATTGAAACTTTAATAGGGATTACGTTGAATCTACAAATCAATTTGGAGAATACTGCCACCTTAATAATAAGATTTGCAATCCATGAACATGGGACAACTTCCCATTTATATAGACCTTATTTAATTCTTTCAACAATGTATTGACATTTTCAGAGTATAAATTTTGCACTTTATTTTAAAAACTTATTCCTAAGTATTTTGTTATTGCTAATGTTATTGTAAATTGAATTCTTTTCTTAATTTCATTTTTGGATTGTTCATTGCAAATGTATAGAAATACAATTAATTTTTGTGTATTTATTTTATATCCTGCAACCCTGCTTATTAGTTATCATAGTTTTTAGTGGATTCCTTAGAATTTGCTATGTACATATCTACAAAAAGAGATAGTTTAACTTCTTCCTTTTCAATCTGGATGCTTTTTGTTTCCCTTTTCCCCCTCCCAAATGTCCTGAGTAAAACCTCCAGTTTGATGTTGAATATAAGTGAGAGCAGAAATCTTTGTCTTGCTCATGATTGTAGGGGGAAAATACTTTTTCTTTGCTTATTAAATGTGATATTAGCTGTGAGGTTTGTTTTGTTTTGTTTTTATTTTTTGGTACATGCCCTTTACCAGATTGAAAATGTTCTTTTCTATTGCTAGTTTGCTAAGTTTTTAATCACAAAGAGGCATTGAATTTTGTCAAATGTTTTTCTGAATCTGGATATGATCATGTGGTTTGGGTCCTAAATTCTATTAATATGGTGTTCATAATCCATTTTGGGATGTTAAATCCACTTTGCATTCCTGGGATAAATCCCACTTGACCATGGTGTATAATCCTTTCTAAATGTTGCTGGAAATGGGTTTTTAGTATTTTGTTAAAATTTTTTTGTATCTACATTCATAAGAGGTATTGGTCTATAACTTTCTTTACTTGTGATGTCTTTGCCTGGTTTTTGTATTGGGTTAATACCAGCCTCATAGAATACGTTGGAAAGCTTCTTCCTCTTTTATATTTTGGAATAGTTTGTAAAAAAAAAATTGGTATTGTTTTCTTTTAAATGTTTGGTAGAAGTCACCAGTGAAGCCATCTGAGTCTGAACTTTTTTTTGTGGATATATATATATATATATACATATATATATATATATTTTATAAATACTAATTTAATCTCTTCATTTGTTACAGATCTATTTAGATTTTATATTTCTTCTTAAGTCAGTTTTGGTATTTTGTGTCTTTCTAGATATTCGTTAATTTAAACTAAGTTATCTAATTTATTGGCATACAATTGTTCATAAATAAAATCCCCTTATAGAGCAGGGGTGGCTATACTTAGACAAAGCAGACTAAGTCAAACCTTCACTATATACAAAGAAGATCATTATATGAGAATAAAAGAGTCAATTCGACAAGAAGATATAAGATAAATAAAAATGCAAATAATATAGACAAATAAATATTCACCCAAAATCAGAGCACCTAAATATATAAAACAAATATTGACTGATCTAAAGGGAGAAATTAATACAATAATACCAGGGAGACTTCAATACTCCACTTTCAATAACGGATAGAACATCCAGGTAAATATCCAATAAGGAAACAACTAACTTAAACAACACTATAGACCAATGGACTTAACAGATGTAAATAGAACTTCCCACCTAATAGAAGCAGAATGCATATTCTTCTCAAGCACACACAGGACATTCTCCAGGATAGATCAAACATTAGGTCACAAAAACAAGTCTTAACAAATGTAAAAAAGGCTGAGATCACAGTGAGTATTTTCTCTGACCAATGCAAAATGAAAATAGAAAATAATAACAGAAAGAAAATAGGAAAATTTATGAACACATGGTGTATTAGTCCATTTCTGTTGCTTATAACAAAATTCCTGAAACTGGGTGATTTATAAAGAAAACAAAATTTATTGCTTATAGCTTCAGAGTCTGGGAAGTCCAAAGTCCAGGAAACACATCTGGTGAGGGTCTTCTTGATGGTGTCTTTACAGCAATGCAGGGGTCTCACATGGCAGAAAATGGTGCAGAGAGAAACTCCCACATGCTCTCCTTTTAAAGCCCTTAGAACCACACCCCTGACCACCATTACTAATCCATTCACTACACATGGTCCTACAATCTAATTGCCTCTTCAAGGCCCAACCTTTCAATTACCATGATAGTATTTCCCACCCTCAGCAATTAAAGTGGGAATTAAGCTTCCAATATATGAACTTTGGGGGACACAATTCAATCAATCCACAGCACATGGGAACTAAACAACACACTTGAACAGCCATTGGGCAAAAGAAAAAAAAAATAATGAAACAGAATTGTTATTTTGAAATGATAAACAAAATGGATAAGCCCTTAGCTAGATTAAGAAAAAAAAAAAAAAGACTCACTGATAGAAGCAGAGAGAAGGGTAGTGGTTGCCAAGGGCTGGGGAAGGGATGATAGGGTGTTTTTGGTCAAAGGGCAAAAAGTTTTAGTTACGCAAAAGGAAAACTTTTGGAGAACTAATGTGCATCATGGTAATGGCAGTTTAAAATACTGTATTGTATACTTGAAATTTACTAAGATCTTAAAATAGGGTGTTTTTGGTCAAAGGGCAAAAAGTTTTAGTTACGCAAAAGGAAAACTTTTGGAGATCTAATGTGCATCATGGTAATGGCAGTTTAAAATACTGTATTGTATACTTGAAATTTACTAAGATCTTAAATCTTCTTAACACACACACAAATGGTAACCATGTGGAAGTGATAAATATGTTAATTAGCTGAAATAATGGTGATCATTTCACAATATATCTGTATATCAAAACATCATGTTGTACACCTTAAATATATACAGTTTTTATGTGACAATGTTATCTTAAAAAGCTGTTAAAAGGGGCCAAGGGCCGGCCCAGTGGCGCACTGCTACAGTGCGCCGCTTGAGAGTGCGGCGGCGCTCCCGCCAAGGGTTTGGATCCCACATACAGACCGGTTCCCGCTCACTGGCTGAGCGAGGTGCGGGCGCGGCACCGAGGGTTGCGATCCCGTTGCCGGTCCCGGTCCGGGCCGGGCGTGACACTGAGGGTTGCGATCCGTTGCCGGACACGAAAAAAGACAAAAAAAGGGAAAAAAAAGGGGGGGGGCAAACCCGTGGCTCACTCAGGAGAGTGCAGTGCTGGGAGCACAGCAGCGCTGGGAGCACTGAGGCCGCAGGTTCGGATCCTATATAGGGATGGCCCGTGCGCTCACTGGCTGAGCACGGTGAGGGCGACACCAAGCCAAGGGTTACGATCCCCTTACCAGTCACAAAAAAAAAAAAAAAAAAAAAGCTGTTAAGAAAATAAAGTGAGCCTATCATAGATAGCATATAGTTGGATCATGGTTTTTATGCATTCTGCCAAATCTGACTCAATTGGTAATTTAATTTTTTTTATATTTAATGCAAACTGCTAAATAGGACTTCTATCATTTTTGTTATTTACTACGTCTTATGTATTTTTCCTCTCTGTATTCCTCCATAACTGCATTCTTTTGTATTAAGTGAATATTTTCTAGTGTAACATTTAATTTCTTTTAAACTATAATTTTGAGTGATTTTTTTATGGGTTACTCTAGGGCTTACAATATACATGTTAGTTTATTACAATCTACATTAGATTTATACTAACTTAATCTCAATAAGATACAGAAATTTTTCTCCTATTTAACTTGATTCCCCCTTTTGTGCTATTGTTATGCATATCACATCAATACACATCTCACAAGCCCAATAATAGTGTTATAAGTATTGCTTTATGCAATTTTGTGTTTTAAAAAATATAAGGAAATATTTTTTTTAAATGTATTTATAAAATTTTTATATTAACCTTCTTATTTACCATGCTTGGTTCTCTTCATTGCTTCCTGTAGATCTGGTATAATTTCCTTACTCCAGTAAAGCTACATTCCCATCCCTCCTTTTGTTCTGTTATTTTCTAAAATATTACATTTCTGTATGTCATAGGCCACAAAGCACATTTTATAGAAATTTTGTTGTTAAATGAGTTAATGGAAGGAAAATGACCTTATGCAGAGCTACATCAGAATTCACTTATAAGACAAGTTAAATCTGTAATTGTATTTTTTTTTCCTTTTCTGTCTTTTTTACTGACCGGCAACGGGATCACAACAGGGGGGGGGGGGGGTACTAACGTAAATGGTGTTGTGTTTTTAATTTCAAATTCAATTGTTCATTGCTGGTATATAAGAAATTAATTTTTATCCTGAAACCTTGCTATAATTGCTTAATTTTTCCAGTTTTTTGGTTATTTTTTTTAACTTTCTACATGTTACCTGTGAACAAAGATAGTCTTAACTTTTTCCTTTCCAATCTGCATACCTTTTCTTGTCTTACTGCATTAGCTAGAAATTTCTGTATGATGTTAAATAGGACTGGTTAGAGGGGAAATCTGTGCATTGTTCCTGATCTTACTGAAAAAGCATCCAGTTACTCACCATTAAGTATAATATTAGCTGTAGATTTTTTCATAGATGTTTTTTATCAAATTGAGGAAGTTCCTCCCCATTTCTAGTTTGCTGAGAGTTTTTATCAATAATGGGTGCTGGATTTTGTCAAATGCTTTTTCTGCATATATTGACATGATCATGCAATTTTTCTTATTTAGCTTGTTGATGTGATAGATTATATTGTTTTTTCAAAGTTGAACCAGACTTGCGAACTTGGAATGAATCTTGCCTGTTAATTTGTTCCACTATGGAGACCATTTTACTATATATATACACATATGTATATGTATAACATCATGAGGTATATCTTACATACATACAATAAAATTTATTTATTTATTTATTTATTTAAATGCTTTTTCTGCATATATTGACATGATCATGCAATTTTTCTTATTTAGCTTGTTGATGTGATAGATTATATTGTTTTTTCAAAGTTGAACCAGACTTGCGAACTTGGAATGAATCTTGCCTGTTAATTTGTTCCACTATGGAGACCATTTTACTATATATATACACATATGTATATGTATAACATCATGAGGTATATCTTACATACATACAATAAAATTTATTTTTAAAAAATTTCACTTGGTCATAATGCATAATAATTTTAATATTGTTGGATTTGATTTGCTAATATTTTGTTGAGGATTTTTGCATCTCTACTCATGAGAGATACTGGCCTATAGTTTTCCTTTCTTATAATGTCTTTGTCTGCTTTTGATAGTAGGGTACAGCCTCAAGACAAGGTAAGAAGGATCCCCTTTGCCTCTACCCTCTGAAATAGTAAAGAATTGGCATAATTTCTTCTTTAAATGTTTGGCAGAATTCAGCAGTGAACCCACGTAGGCCTGATGCTTTCTGTTTTGGAACGTTATTATTGCCTCAATTTCTTTAAAAGATATGGGCCTATTCAGATTATTTATTTCCTCTTGTGTAAGTTTAGTAGATTGTGTGCAAAATATTTTAAATTTCTCTTTTGACAACCTCTTTGATCCATGAATTACTTAGAAGAGTGTTATTTAATCTGCAAGTATTTAGCTATCTTTCTGTCACTGGTTTCTATTTTAATTCCACAGTGGTCTGAGAGCATACTTTGTATAATTTCTATTATTTTAAATTTGTTAAGGTGTGTTTTTTGTTTGTCTATCTTGGTAAATGTTCAGTGTGAGCTTGAGAATAGGTATTCTGTTGTTGGTTGGATAAAGGATTCTATAGATGTCAATTAAATCCAGTTGATTAATGATACTCTTTGGCTCAACTATGTCCTTAATGATTTTCTGTCTGCTGAATTTGGCAATTTGATAGTTGTTAAGTCTCCAACTATAATAGTCTATTCACTTATTTCTCATTGTAGTTGTATTAGTTTTTGCCTCATGTATTTTGCTGCTTTGTTGTTAGGTGCATACACTTTAAGGGTCATTATGTCTTCTTGGAGAAAGGACCCCTTTATCATTACATAATGCCCCTCTTCATCTATGATAATTTTCCTTGCTCTGAAGTCTGCTTTGTTAAAATTAACATAGTTACTCCAACTTTCTTTTGACTAGTGTTAGCATGGTATATGTATTTTTCTCATTCCCTCTTTCTTCTCTGTCATGTCCACTCTACTGATGACCCCATCAAAGGCATTCTTCATTTGTTAGTTTTTTAGTTCTAGAATTTCCTTTTCAACTTTTTTTTTTTTTGGTGGCTGGTCAGTACGGGAATCTGAACCCTTGACCTTGGTGTTATAACACCATGCCCTAACAAACTGAGCTAACCAGCCAGCTCTCCTTCTGATTTTTTTCCCCATTTCTCTGCTTTTATTACCCATCTATTCTTGCATGTTGTATGCTTTTTCCCATTAGAGCTCTTAGCATATTAATCAGTTAGTTTAAACAACCAGTCTGATAATTCTAACATCCCTGCCATCTGAGTCTGGTAGTGATGCTTGTTTAGTCTCTTCAAACTGTGCTTTTTGTCTTTCATTTTTGTTGAATTTTGGAAATGATGTACTGGGTAAAAGGAACTCCAGTGAATACACCTTTAGTAATGTGATGGTAATATTGCAGGGTGGGGGGAAGGAAGGGGAATGTTCGGTAGACCTTTGATTAGGTCTTTGAGTGAGACTGGGCCCCTGGACTGTGACCTTTACAAGTGCTCAGTCTCTCTCCCAACTCCCATTTAGATGAAACAGGAAGGCTAGAGGGGGTTGGAACTGGGTATTTCCATTCCCCCAGTTGGTTAGACTGGTAAAACCCAATGTGATTAGGCTCTAGCAAGTTTCCTTTGAGGCCAGGCTTTTGTTAAGGAAATAAGAATTCTCTGGGCATATTTCAAAATGGTTACTTACCCCTACTCCTGCTAAAAGCACAGTAGATTTTTCTTTGATATTCACTGTGAGAATTTGGTGGGAGTCCTGGAAACAAAACTCACAAAAGTGAGCCTTCCTCCACTCCTAGAAGGCCTACCCTCCAAAAGTTTTTCTCTCAATTTAGTTCATGCTCAGTGTCCAGTAATTAGTCAATTACCCTTTAAGATTCCTATCCCAGCTGGGCTCCAGTGGTGGTTTCTGGGAAGATTCTCCTCCAGTTATACTGTGATTCTTTATATCTGCCTATATGTGTCCTGTCTTTAGGGTGGTGGTTTGTCCTGTAACCTCAGTTCTCTAATGGATCAAAGAAGAGTTGATTTTTAGTTTTTCATTTTTCTTTGTTAGGATAGGAGTTCTGATTTCCAAGCTTTTTACATGCCAAACTGGAAACTGGAAGTCCCTTGTGCTGATTTTTGAGAATAACATAGCTGGTTGTACCATTTTACATGACACCAGCAATGTGAGAGATTGTTTCTCCATATCCTTGTCAGCATTTGGTATTGTATTTTTAATTTTATCTGTTCTAATAGTATGTAGTGATATCTCAATGTGGTCTAAATTTGCATTTTCCTAATGACTAGTGATGTCAAACATTCTTTTTATGTGCTTATTTGCTATCTATATATCCTCTTCAGTGAAGTGTTTGTTTTTTGTCCATTTTCTAATTGAATAGTTTACTAACAGTTGAATTTTCAGAGTTCTTTATATATTCTACATATGAATCTTGCCAGACATGTGGTTTACAAATATTTTCTTTCAGTATGTATGTTTTTTCATCCTTTTAACAGGGTCTTTGGGGAACAAAAATTGGTAATTTTGATGAGGGCCATTTGCCAAGTTTTTCTTTTATGAATATATTTTGGTAAGAACTATTTAAAAGAGTTATTCACTAGGTCTGAAAAACTTTCTCCTGTTTTTTCCTAAAAATTTTACAAGTTTTATCTCTTATATTTAAATCAATGATCCATTTTTGAGTTGCTTTTTGTATAAGAAGTAAAGTTTCGGTGGAGGTTGTTTGGTTTTTTTCTATGAAATCCAATTGCTCCTCCAGATAACTAAATCTTATGAATCATCTCTATCACAAATTATCACTAAATAATCAGCTTATTTTAATTTTTGCTAAAACTAAACTGCTGAAAAGAATATCTTGACTGGAGGGCAAGATAGGATGGAATTATAATTTTTTGGCAATTAAAGGGAATTGAGACTTTTTCAATTGAGACTTTAAGCATCCAGAACTCAGCATGACATACCAGAAGGTGGGGGAACAAGGCTGTGCAAGGCAGGTTGAAAAGGAGTTAAGTTCAAAAAAACTAACTTCCCTTAATTCTATTCTTTTGCATAGAAATCGGATCACAGCAAACCCAAGTTTAAAACAAAACAAAACAAACCAAACCTAGAGAGTCAATTTGCATGCAAATTATGCTAAGGCATAAAGCATACCTTTAGGGGCCGGCCCGGTGGCGCACTGGATAGTGCGCCGCTTGGGAAGCGCGGTGGCGCTCCCGCCCGAGGGTTCGGATCCCACATACAGACCGGTTCCCGCTCGCTGGCTGAGCGAGGCGCGGGAGCAACACCGAGGGTTGCGATCCCGTTGCCGGTCCCCGGTCCGGTGCGGGGGCAACACTGAGGGTTGCGATCCGTTGCCGGACACGGAAAAAAGACAAAAAAGACAAAAAAAAAAAAAAGCATACCTTTAATAAGTGTTTCCCAGATTGTCGCCATTTGTGGATTACATTAACACATTTGCCCTGTCTGCTTACAATCACGTACAACTTCATGATTTTTGGCTTGGCCAGAAATGTAATTTCTTTAACATGTTTAATGGTATTAATATAATCATCAGGTGATGCTTTGGACACTGATTAGCACCCTATGTGAGGTATTATAAATAAAACCAAGACTCTTATCAGATTGTGATCACATATATTTTCCTAAAAAAAACCACAGCTTGACTTTACTGTGAGAATTTGGATCCACACATACTATTCTCATTAGGAATCAGGATGAAGTATCAACACATTGTCTTAGTGGCTGGTGGAAAAGGGATATGGGTGGGTAGTTGGAGAGTGGAATACATGACACTCTTTAACAGCAGCATTCAAATTTTTATTGAAAGGTGTAAAATATATGTGATCAACACTGTTACTTTCATTTGCAAATGGAATAAGCTAGGAAGTATAAAGACCTGTAGCTTGACTTTTTATCAAGATTATCTTATCAGGTTTCCACAGGTCTGGAATTTTCTTTCCACTGGATAGGAGTATGTAGTAGGAAGTCCAGTTGATAACATTTTTATTTTTTTAAAAACCAACATAATCAGACTGTCTTAGTCTTAAGGCTTTCTGGATTTCGTCCTTGGAGGAGGTCAGGATCTTCCCAAGGCCTCGGTCCTCGAATATTCTTCCAGTCATCAAAAGTGGAGTCCTTTATTTTCTACAGAACCACAAAAATTAAAGTATATTTATTAGTGCAAGAGCCCTGTGGCTATGATTAGGACATCACTGAATAAATGAATAAGTGATTGAGTGGAAAGAATCCAAAAGGCCTCAATTACAATTTTAGCAAATAAATCAACTGCAGACCAAACATGATAATTAAAGAAATGTCATATTTCTTAGGAGTTCAGAACTTTTGTTGCTTGCCATTGATGTTACTGCCTATCTTTTCCCCATAACAATAAAACTATTAAAATAGAAAAACTCTAGATGCCTTATTTTTGAGTGCATAAAGAATGGAAAAACAAAATCCAAATCTGAAGGCTGATCCAGCATAATGATGACTTAAAGGGTTAGCACGGGTGATGGTAGAAAATGAGAGGGAAAAAACCAAAGGTGGAGACCTCAATGTATTCTACAAGGAAGAAAAGAGACCAAGATAATTTGTCTTGCACCTGAAAAATGAGCCTGGGCTTAAGAATGAAAAGACTTTCCCCACAACTACCTATTTTGGGCAATTGAAACTAGTTTCAACTACACTTTGGATCATCTTACCTTCATTTAGTCTGAAGTGTCTCTCAAGCACAGGAATGAAGGCAGGATAAAAGGGAAGAACATAAATGTTTCTTCACCCTTCTACTAACCACCACTCTGATAGTAACTTTTATACATTTGCTGTTCTAGAATAATTCAGTAAAATAGAAAACAAGCTGAGATAACACAGGATAGCTTATATCCAGAGACAGGAAAAATAGTATAAATTTACCCTGACGCTTTGATACTAAGCATTACTCTTTTATTAACTAGTTGTATACCTTTGGCAAGTGATTTAAGCCATCTGGGCATTAATTCCAACATAAGTAATAATAAAATGCTGCTTCAGTTCTCAAATTCTATGGTTTCTAAGAGTTAGAAGGAAAATCTACTCACAGACAAACCCTCCATAGCATTGCTACTGGCATAGTACTTACACATCTACAAGTAGCAAGTTACACTTTTAGACCAAATAATGGGGATTCTTGTGAATAAAAACACTGCCTAAATTTCACTTTTAGTTTTACCAGGAGTCTGTATGAAATATATATGGAGAAACAAAATTCTACTAATTTAGCAAGATGAGGGTATTTTCAAGTGTAGTTATAAAATGATCTAAAGTTATTAAAAGGTTTTAATAAAAATGTGGCCATTATCTAGACAACATAAGATATATATACTTAGGAGAATTTACGACAGTTCTTAGATGAGATTCAAGGTTGACAGAACAAGTTCTCGCAAAAGTGGTCCAGTCTTTAGAGATCTTTAGTGAAGAAAAAATTCTCTGTACAATTCTGCATAACATACAGAGTGGCTGAAGACTCGGCTATGTACATGTGCTAGGTAAGACCACCTAAGGGTAACCATTTAATAGCCAACGACTATAGGACTAAGTGTAGAATAGAGTCAAGAAATGATGAGAAAAAGAAGTGTCAGGCATATTGAATTTTCAGTCCTACCAGAGTGGAGACCTCTCCTTAATACCTTGTTGCTACCTTGACATCCAGCTAAGGCACCAAAAAGGCTACTCCTTAGGAGTGAGGATTATGCCTGAGAATAAGCCCTACTTTAGACTCACCCCAACAAAACTTAATGCCAAGGCCTGACAAGATCCTCTGAGGAGACAGTTTAGAAATTGACTCCCATCAAGTTACAGGGGCCTAAGAAACACTGTAGCCTTTCCACAGATTCTCCCTTACAAAGCAAGTTCAAGATGCTCAGCCAATAGTTAAATTGCCTACTAAAATGAAAATCAGCACTCTTTAGCAGTCTCTTTAATGTGTTATTGACAATGTTCACTTTTCAATAAAAAATAACCAGACATACAAAGAAAGAAGAAAATATAATCCAGTAAAACATAAGAAAACCTTAATAGATGGAGAACATCCTCCCTCACCAAATCCCATAATATAATGTGCTATTAAACTCTTTGATTTTTGCTAATCAAATGGGTGAAAAATGACACTTCATTATAACTTCAATTGACATTCCTATTATTATAAGTTGAGGATCTCTTCCTATGTTTAAGAAGAATACTTATTTCCCCTAAACTCCTTACATACTTTGTCCATGTTCCTATTGACCAAGCAAGTTCTTGAATTTTTTCTTATTGATTTGTAGGTGCTCTTCATATTTAAACAATTCACCATGATAAGACAAACTGTATTTAGGATTTCTAATTTAACTTGTGACTTTATATACATTAATTTTTTTAGGCTGAACTTTTGAAATTGTATGTATGAATTCATCAATCTCTACTTCTACAGCTTCTGGGTTTTTCTTTTCTTTTTATTTTTAAATCACATTTAAATAGGCTTTTCTGACTCAAGACCACAAAAAAAAATCTCCATATTTTTTTTTCTCCTAGTCCTTTTGGCATTTTGTTTTTTATTTTTAAATTCTTGATCTGGAATTCATTTGTTTGTAGTATATAAAATATAGATCCAGAGGTCCTGAGGCATGAAGCTGGGGACCTAACCTCCGCCCACAACCAGGCATACCGCCAGCGCCACACGGCCTGCCTAGGGTCCTGAGGTATGGAGCGAGGGACCGGACCCTCTGCCCACAACCAGGCACACCACCAGCATCACGAGGCCTACCTGGGGTCCTGAGGCATTGAGCCGGGGACTGGATCCTTCTCCCACAACCAGGCACACTGCCAGAGCCATGGGGACCACCTGGGGTCCTGAGGCATGGAGTCAGGGACCGGACCCCCTCCCACAACCAGACACACTGCCAATGCCACCAGCAACTAGGTAAGGAGCATGCCAAAACATCACATCCATGTGGGTGGCCCACCACGGCCACCACAATAACCACGGCTGCTGCAAAAGTGGCTAGAAGCCACAATCACCGTGCAGATGGTCTGCCAGCCCCTGGAGTGCATTGACACAAGGCAATTCACCAGCAGAGATAAAAGAAAAGAAGAGGATGTCTCTCTCCACAAAGCCCATTCCAGAGAGACAGAAGAAGCATTTGCTCTATGATAATATTGGGGGACCTGAACACACCTCTCAGCATTGGACAGATCATCTAGGCAATAAATCAAAAGAGTAACCATTACTCTTTCAGAAGGAGAGATGAAATCTAGGGTTATCAGAGGTGAGAGGAGGGAAGGAGAGGGGGCTGGGGAGAGATTGGTCAAGGGGCATAAAGAATAAGTACGCTTTGTAACTATATATATATATATATATATATATATATATATATATATATATATATTTATATATATAATTAGTAATATTGATTTGATCAACATATGTCAATGTTGAACCCCCAAAATATGTATAATCAATTATGATTCAATAAAAATTTTAAAATATAGATCCATCTTTATTTTCTTTCCAAATGACTATATAGTTTACCAAATACCATATATTCAACATAAATAATTTTTTCTGTACTACTAATAATTTAAGTTTATAATAAGACAGATAGACACAATCTCTAGTAAGACTGTTACAAAACAGAGACTACATTAATATACTGTACCTCATACTCTGACTCTAAAGATACTTTACTCATTTTCAGTTTTTTTTCCAATTCAGGATCAATCTGTAGAAAAGAGATAGGAGCCATAAGTTATTTAAGTTTGTTAGATGTGATTTTCAACTTTAAAAATTATAGAAGGCATGGCTGAGATAGTATGATTGATTACAAACATATGGCATAATCTCTACCATCCACTCCAATCACATAATAACTAATGTACTACTACCACCACTACCACAACTAATAGCAGCTAATATTTACTAAGCATTTCTTTGTGCCAGAATTTTGACATATATTATCTTGCTTAATTCTCACAAAATCTAAGAGGTAAGTATTATTACTATCCGTATTATCACAAGTAAGGAAAATGGGACTAGGAAGTTTAAATAACTTGTCAAAGAGGCAGAGCTTAGCTTTGACCACTGGCCCTTTGCCTCCAGAGTCCACACTATTAACCACCAACCTAAATTATGATACATAGCAATGATACAAAAAAGACTATTAAATATAATGCTACACTTGAAAAGAAAAAAGAACACCTTCCATAAAGAACACCTTCTTTAGAAATAAAGAGATATCTATATGAAAAAATTAGGATTCTATAGTGGTAAATAGGAGCTGATGTCATGTTACTTGTGTTGGCAAAGAATGTGATCGCTGAAATTAATAAACAAACAACAACAACCAGAAAAAAAAAACCCAAATTAAATTAAATTAAATTAAATAGCTGAATGGTGAGTGACTGAACATATTTTAGACTAAATACTGGTGTTCTGAGGAGAGATGAATAAACATGATTGACTTAAAAGTACTTGCCTGTCTCACCTTGGACCTGTAAAATTCAGTCTTCATATGTGTTTTCACATCCCTGTCTCTACCATGCCCAATCTCAATTTCTTTTTTGCACACTGTGTAGTATGCTCTGTTTTGGTCATTTAACTCCCTAGTCCAGTTGTATGTGTTCTTTCATCTCTCATTAAAATAACAGACTCATTTAGCTTTCTTTTTCAGTTGACGTCTGGATCATACTGGCATTGGTATTGTAATTGTTCTCATTTTTATTATCTGAATCTTAGAAAACATAGTCACGATATTTATAATGTTAAAAATTAAGCTAGCACTGTCTTTACAAAGCACAACAGACAGGCAAAGTCAAAGACTATTTCTGCTTATGATTGCAACGTACTTAAATTGGATCACTTAGTGTGATGCAACAATGGATGATTTGTGGTTGTTAGCATCAGCACCCAGAATAAAAAACAGCAACAGCCACTAGGGACAGCAGATAAACTATGCCATATCTATTTCACACTAAAAATTGAAAGTTGTTGTTTTCAGCTTGTATTTTTTTGGCCCAAATTATGGGTCTTGTGCTTTCCTCTCAACTTTCCACACCCATCACTGAAAAGCACGGATTTTTGTGTCCTGAGATGCCGAACTTTCAGTACTAAAATCAGGACAGTCTAAGGCAAATTAGGATGGCTGGTCACCCCAAATTCATACTGTCTTTTTCCACCTGTCTACAAACTTCTCAACTGAACTTATCCTCTTCTTGATCCTTCTCAACTGACACTGTCTTCTAGATCCCAGTTTCAAACCCCTTTGACCTCAGCAATCTTGCCCTCTTGACCATCCCCGCCTTGACCTCAACTTCTCAATCCTTGTAACTGCTGTCAACTTCAACCAATTTTTTCTTCTCAGTCCTTAAGAACCAAATTCATCCTCTCAATTCCTCTCGACATCAGCCTACCTCATCCTTTCTACCTTGTTTAAACTCAACCTCACCCAACCACTGATTCTTGACTTCACTGGAATTTGACTTCTCAATATCAATCAACCTTGACCTCTCAATCTCAGTAGGCCATGTTCTCTCATCCCTCTCACCTCAACCTTTTCCTCTCATCCCACTCCTATAGACGTTAACAAACCTCATATTTTAAACCTTATTCTCTGGACTTCAAATGACCTTGTCCTCCCAGCTTTAATCAACATCATTCTCTTGTTCTCTTTACTTTGACCCCATCTTCCAGACCTCTCCTGTTATCTCAACCTCCCTTACCCTCTCTCCTTAACTGGGTGACTAGAATAACCATTTATCCAGTCCTCAAAACCAAAACCTTGAGTCATCTCAGATTTATTCCCTTTTATATTACATACATCAGTCATCAAATACTCTCAATTTACTGCTAAAATTTTATTTAGAACCCATTCATTTCTCTTTATCATCACTGCAAATGTTTTATTTCAGGTTTCAGTATTGTTCATTTATACTACTACAACAGAGTCCTAACAGGTCTCTTTACTTCCAATCTAAACAATCTCTTCCCTTCTGCCTTGCTCCCACAATTCCCATCCACCCTATACTCCACTGTCAGAGAGCTATTTCTAAAATGAAAATCTGACCGTATGCCCAATACTCCCTCTACCTTAAAGAATATAAATCACTTCTATCATTTAGCTAACTCCTACTCATTCTTAAAGCCTAATTCAAGGGTTGATATTTTTAGTAATAAACCTTCTCTAATTTTCCTTTCCCAAGTCTAAATCATATGCCTTTCCTTGAAGTTCTAGTAATGTTTTATATAGAATTCTAATATAGCATTTTACTGGGCATTGGAATATGTTTGGGTACATTTTTACATTATATGTCTTTGAGCCTTGATTATGCCATAGGTTTTGTTAAGAACCAGTTTCTTGCCACTTTATCTGCAGGCTCTAACAGATGATTAACACATAATAAATATTCAATTATTTTTCAAATACATACACGTTCTCCCACTTCTAAAAGTGTGATTACTATAACTTTCATTTTAAAGGAAAAGAGAAAAAATTCTTTGATGAAGTAATTGGGATGCTAACTGAAGCCTTTTAAGACAGTTAAACTGAAAATAGTTAGTTAACTAAAAACTGACTAACTGAAATTGTTCAATTATCTACAAATTGTTCTATTCCCTCATAGAAACTACATAAAGTTAGTATTTAATCTCTAGTGTCTTTAAGACTAGCTGGAGTTGATTTTCTCAAACCATAAAATTAACTGAGAAAACTGAATAGGCCTTTATACTCTTTGCCTTCCCACTAATGTTACCAAGGTCTGCCAATGAAATACATACAAAGGTACCTCAAAAAGTTTGTGGAAAAACGGAATTAAAAGATAATACAGGGGTGGCTGGTTAGCTGTCTTGGTCAGAGCGTGGTGCTAATAACACCAAGGTCAAGGGTTTGAATCTCTGTACCTGCCAGCCGCTAAAAAAAAAACCAACAACCCAGTAATACAAATCTTTCCATGAACTTTTTGAAGACCCGTCATATACTACTTGGAAAAAACTTCAAATATCACATATGTGCCATAAACAAAAACTATTTACTTCTGTATGACTGAACCAGAGTTCTTATGTAACAGCTGGCCTGAATTTCACAGTAATCGTGCAATCATAGAAGGTAAGAATCCTAGCTCTACAGTCATGTAACCTTAGGCAAAATACTTAAGCTCAGTTTTCTCATCTGTAAAATAAAGACAGTAATATGTATAGGAACTAGTAGAGTCCTACCACAAAGTAGATACTATGAGAAGATAGGCATCTTTATTTATAATGAAAAATAATTTTGTTTTCTTTTAGTGTCAGTTACTAAAGATACATATCAATATAATTTACAAATTACTGATATTAATATGAAATAACTAATTTATAATTGGAGAAATAAAATGAACTGAAATTGTTGACCTATGTTCTTTCTTTAGTCCCTTCTAAATCCTAAAAACAGCTACATCAGAGCATATTCTGTGGCAGAAAGCTAAGCAATATTGCCAATTTTGTAGTGAATAAGGAGACAGGTTACTAAATCTTTTACATTTCATGGTTCACTTCCATGTGATCATTAATGTTGTTTTAAAAATTAAGAATTAAGAGCACAAAGATCATACGTTAGCTTTGAAAAGCACGACAAACTCAGACTGCTTAGTATACTGAGTATAACTTTCTCCTAAACCAGACACACATATACTCAGGCACATGTCAAACTCCAATTACAGTTCTTACCTTACTCTTTACAGCATCATATCGGATTTGTGAAAACTCACGAAGACCAAAAGAACCTCCAACAATCAGCAACTGAAACAAAGATAGGAAACAATTAATCAAAACAGAAGGGTACAATTCAGCCTATTTATAGATTACTTATCTAAACAATAACATGAAAAAGACCTTAGCCAGAGAACAGCCATCTTTGGGGTAACTAGGACCAAGCAGAAAATTTCAGTTAGCCATAAACTTGGGAACTGGCAATCATCAATTTTTTCAGGTTAGCAGAGGAAATGAGAAACTGCCCATATGGCTGAAACTGCCTAAAGATGAAATCTTGCTCCCAAAGTATCCTTCTTAAAAGTTTATTTCTGTTTGTCTCCCATTACATTCTCTTACGCTGATTTACTTTAGATGTTGCGCACCTAAAATTAAGAATTAAAACTGAGTTTTATTGTTTTTCTTACCTCCCTAATCAACTACAAACAGAGGAAATCCAAGAGAAAGGATTATTAACTCACCATCTTGCTTAAAGGAAAATTGCATCCACATTAGTTAGAGGTATGAGTCAGATATTTTTATGTTCCAGTGATGCTTGACTGAGGTTACTGTCTTAGAGCTCTCCCTAGGAGATAAGGACTCCAACCCTGAAATAACATCAAGAGCTTGAAGATGACCACTCCACCAACTGCAGAGTCTGACATCATGAGACCCTAACGTTTGACTCAGATCTTCTTCTGATCCCATGACCATGTCCCACAGGACAAAACTCTTACCTCACCTTCCCGCCTCTTCCCCTTTATAACCCCAGAACAGGTATCAGAAGGCAGGATGATTTCAGCCTCGTTATCCCCCAGATGCTAGGACAAAACTCTTACCTCACCTTCCCGCCTCTTCCCCTTTATAACCCCAGAACAGGTATCAAAAGGCAGGATGATTTCAGCCTCGTTATCCCCCAGATGCTGGTTATCTAATAAACCTTCCAAACCTTGCACCAACTTTTGAGCCATTTGTTTAGTGTGAGAGGGCAAGCCAAGCCTGGCTTCCAGTAACAAACAGAGACACAGATTATACAAAATCCTATAGGCTATTTTTCCTGGTAATTTACTATTTATCTTTTCACAGTAAGTGTAATATATACTGTTTTGGAAACATTACAGTACATCACTACCAAATACCAAAATCAGCACCCCATACCTGTACTTGATTTTATGGTTTAAATGACATCATGACAAGCATTGTATTATTTGATCCTTACAACAGATCTATCAGCTAAGGAAAAGAACAAAAACAAAAACAAAACCCAAAGCATTTAACAAATGAGGAAATAAAAGCACAGTCAACTAAATGACATGCCCATTGTTAACTCAGATTTGGCCTGAGGCTGTCTCTACTTTAAGTTCCTCAGAAACCTAACTTAGTAGATAATAAACCTGATTACCAACTGGTCAGACCTTGTCCAAATAGGGCAAATACTTAGCTATAACCAACCAAGCTACTTCTGTACTTTACTTCTTTGTTCTGTCTATACTCACAGCCCTTGTTGCAGAGCAGTGCTCTCTGAACCTCTTCTAGTTCTGAGTGTTGCTTCATTCATGAATCCTCTTTGCTCAATAAACTCCATAAAACTTTTGTTCAAATTTTTTCTTTTAACGCCATTATTACACAGGGTAGTCCCAGGAATAAAAATCTGGCCTTGTTCCTTCAGGATCAGAATTCTTTCAATTTTATGATTTTGCAAAATAATCCAATTTGAGAGTGTGGTGGTCTGCTGTGGCTAATGTCTGGAATCCTGTCGACATCGCCAATTGTCTAGCTCTTAATTCTGTTCGTGAAGCCAATTGTAAAGCTAGGCGACCACGCTAGTTGTTGGGCTCTTTTACCTTCCGGTTATCCTGCCACCAACTAGGCTGACTGTTGAGCTAGGGCTGGGTCTGGAGCTCCCAGATCCCTCAAGCCCATTCACAGACTGGGTCACAAACCCTTCATATGCCAGGCTGGGTCTGTCTCTGTCTCTGTCTCTCTCTGTCTCCCCTCTCAACAGAGAGCACTGTCCCTCATTTTCTTATCAAGTGATAAAGGAATCTCATGAAATATGCCACATTTCTCACTGTGTAGTAAACCTTAAAAGATCCCCCAAACTGTCACTGCTGCTTCATCATCTTGTCCAAAAATCTAATTGGCTTTGATCCCTTTTCCTATAGATGCAAAAGTCTAGTCATCTGAAAAAAAATAAAGTTTGATCTCACCTTCCTTTTTATGTAAATATGTTCATATTACCGATTTAAGAATTAAATAAAAAAGACATAAAACATTATAAAGCATATTTTATAACTCTGAAGTTGTGAATACTAACAAAACCTTGAGGCTATGAATTTCAAAACCCATTAAATGAGATCACATAAAAATTTAAACCTTCAATCCTGAGAAATAAATAAAATAAAAACAACATAAAATCAAAATACAACAAATCAGGAAAAATATTTGACATGTATAAACAGCTAATATCTGCAATGTCAATATGTAAGAATGCTTTGTATAGGTAAAATAACTTTTATATTTTAGTTTCAATGAAAAGACACACCCCTGGTTTTCTTACTTCCTCTCAATCTCCTTTTATTCATTCTTCCTCACCTTTCCAACCAAACATTACACTGAACTGTAGACCTGCCTTCCTATTTGACATCTCCACTTGAAAGTCTAAGAGGTATATACAAATTAATATAAAAGAATAACTCTTG
The DNA here is from genome assembly GCF_000696425.1 of Galeopterus variegatus. Classification (NCBI taxonomy): domain Eukaryota; kingdom Metazoa; phylum Chordata; class Mammalia; order Dermoptera; family Cynocephalidae; genus Galeopterus; species Galeopterus variegatus. The sequence continues at coordinate 204,602 of NW_007727852.1, read as the reverse complement.
ATCCTTATCCCAATCCTCTTTCTGTCCCAACCTGCCTCTAACCAATCTTTCACATCCCAATAAATGTCAATTACTTTCTTTTTTTTTTTTTCCTTTTTGTCTTTTTTCGTGACCGGCAACGGATCGCAACCCTCAGTGTCGCACCCGTACCGGACCCTGACCGGCAATGGGATCGCAACCCTCGGTGTTGCGCCCGCACCTCGCTCAGCCAGTGAGTCGCTGGTCTGTATGTGGGATCCGAACCCTCGGCAGGAGCGCCGCTACACTCCCAAGCAGCGAACTGTAGCAGTGCGCCACTGGGCCGGCCCTCAATTACTTTCATCCAATTCCTCAAGTCCGGTCTGTATGTGGGATCCGAACCCTCGGCAGGAGCGCCGCTACACTCCCAAGCGGCGAACTGTAGCAGTGCGCCACTGGGCCGGCCCTCAATTACTTTCATCCAATTCCTCAAGTCAACTTCTTTGAAGTCATCTTTAGCTCCTCATTCATATATCACAAGTAATCCATCCCTGAGTTCTGTCACCTCTACTTTCAAAATATTTCTTGAATATGACAATTTCTGACTATATCCTCTTCTAATACCCTCTTCTAATTCAGGCCACCATCATCTCTTTCTTGGACTACTGCAATCACAGTACCCAGCATAATAAAGAATTTGTCTGATCTATGTCTTGGGTTCCTAGGAAGGAGCTTTTAACTTGGAATTTCCTGAGTGATAGGAGTATCTGTTATTCATGGTGGGCCCCTGGGACAACACCTGAGTTTATGCTCATGAAGTGACTCATGGTAGCGCCTAGATGGTTTCAGGATAGAGGCTGGCCATGCTGGAAAGACCAACCATGTGACTAAAGGGTTGAGGGTTTGAGCTACATGATATCAATCTGACCTCCATACCACCAGGGAGGGGAGAGGGGCCGGACACTGTTCAATCATGAAGCCAATGATTCAATCACCCACGCCACTGTAATGAAACCCCAATAAAAATAATAGACACTGAAGCTTGGTTGAGCTGGTTGTTGAACACATCAGTGTGCTGGGAGGCTGACACACCCTGATTCTATGGGGAGAGGACAGAACTTCTGTTTTAAGGCCCTCCCAGACTTTGCCCTATGGGTCTCTTCTTCGGCCTGTTCCTAATTTGTGCCCTTTATAATAAAACTGTAATTGTAAATATAGTGCTCTCCTGAGTCTGATTCCTTCTAGTAAATTACTGAACCTGAGGGGGTAGTGGGAACACCCAAATTTGTAACTAGTTGGTCAGAAGAACTGATGGCCTGAGAATCCCAGAGTTTTCACCTAGTATCTGAAGTGAGGGGAGTTTTGTGGAGGACTGTGTCTAGTAAGTGTGTGCATGTATGTGTGCCTAGTTAGCATCTAAACTGCAATGCACCACCTACCACTTGTTACCATAGAATCCACACTAATTAAATATCTTCATTTGTACTCTAGATCCCATCTTCCCTTAGCTACTGAAGGACACTGATTCATCAATTCTCCCCTTTCCTGTATCATCAAAATCTTGCTCACCACTACATAATTCATCATTAAAAATGCTATTATTTCTCCTATCTTATTAACAGATTTTTTTAGATCTCACTTCCTCACCAGTTACTAACCTATTTCTTTATTCGTAACAGCAGTAAAATTTCTCAAATGAGTTGTCTATATTCACTGCTCCTCCCACTGTGTCTTAGACCCATTCCAACCATCAATGACATCTACATTACTAAATCCAATGGTTAATTCTCTGTTCTCATCTTATTTCATGAACAAAATTTGACAGTCGATCATGCTCTACTCCTCTTCCCTTACACCTGGTTTTTATTTAGCCTCCGAGTCATTCCTGCTTAGTCTCCTTTATTGGTTCCTCCTGTACACCCCAACCCTATAATGTTGACATCCCCCAGGGCACAGTGTTTTGTCTTCTCTATCTATATTCACTTCTTTTATGATTCAATCAATCCTATGGCTTTAAAAACATTTATATATCGATTACAACATTCCACACTGATGTGCTCAAGCAGGAGCCCCAGTGGCACCAGGTGAACAAAGCAGACCAGATTAGCACTGCAAAGGCTCTGGAACCTAAATTATCAGGACAGCCCCAAATAGCAGGCTAAACCTAAACATGGTGACTGCCTGCTAAAGCAGAAGACTTACACAGATTATAGTTTCCTAACATAATATTCAAAATGTCCAACAATAAAAACTCACATGTCATAACAAGAACAAGGAAAATAACACCTTGAATTTAAAAAGACTATCAAGAGATGCTAACATAGACACAAATCAGACGTTGGAATTACCTCACAAAGATTTTAAAGAAACCATTATAAAAATGCTTCAAAGAGCAATTATCAATTTTCTTGAAACAAATGAAAAGCTAGAAAACCTCACCAAAGACAGAAAACATAAAAAAGAACCAAAGGGTGACATCAGTGAAATGGCGGAGTAAGTACCTCCAAAAATCTCCTCCATAAAAGCTATAAGAACGCTTGAAAAAAACTGTCAAATCAACTTTTTCAGAACTCTGGAAATTAAGCAAAGGCTTGCAGCAATGTGGGGAGCATTTACTTTAAAAAAAATGATTGAATCTCAGGAAGAACAGAAAGCTTGGTGGCATTTTTAACTTGCCCTATTCTCACTTCTTACCCCAGCTCCATGATAACCATGAAAACTAACAGTCTGCCATCACAGTGTAAAGCCTGGCAACCACTGAAGGGGGCAGAATGGGGTTGAAGCTCCTTAAAATCCCATTCTCTGAGAATTGTCATTATTTGACCAGTCTGGTGGTTCCTGAAAGAACCCACTCACAAGGCTATTTTTAGTTTACCTCACTTGGAGCTCAACCAGTATGCACAGACTTCTACCTGGAGGTGTTTGCTGAAAAAAAATCAGAGGCAACTGTTTAACATTATGACTGCCAGAGCTGGTGGGTAACAGTTAAGGCAAACAATAGGCTAGCCAAAAAGCTTCAAAAGAAAATGTGAGAAATAAGGTGTCCATGGAACACTTTGAAAAGCTCAAACATATTCCTGAGAATTTAGAAAACCAGACACATGAACAGAACTGTGTGCATGCCCAGAGCAGTGTGTATGTTCAGGAAAGACCTGAGAAGGCCCTAAACTCTCACCTATAGCTAACCTTGAAGCGCTGAGCAAACAAAAAGTGAAGGCTTAAGGTGGAGCAGTAAATCACATGGCTGAATGTTGAAGGAATGTCCAAGCAAGCATGCAGAGCCCCACAACAAAGATTGAGAGACTTGCTGGTCTAAGCAAACCTCTGCCCAATAAAAGGAAAAATAGTTTAATTTAAAAAATGGGGAAAATATTTGGACAGATATTTCTCCAAAGAAGATATACACACAACCAATAAACATTTGAAAAGATGCTCAACATCATTAGTCTTTAGGGAAATGCAAAATCAAAACCACAATAAGATACCATTTCACACCCACTAGAAAGGGTAATTATAAAAAAGATGGACAATAACAAGTGTTGACAAGGATGTGGAGAAATTGAAAACCTCATACACTTCTGGTGGCAATGTAAAATGATGCAGCCACTTTGGAAAACAGTTTGGCAGTTTCTCAAAAGTTAAACATGGAGTTACCATATGACTCAGCAATTCTACTTTGTTGGTATACACCCAAGAGAAACGAAAGCTACTTCCACAAAAAAATGTGTACACATATGTTCATAGTTTCATTATTCATAGTCGCCAAAAAATGGAAACAACCCAAATGTTCATCAATGGATAAATGGATAGACAAAATGTACATCCAAACAATGGAATATTATACAGACATAAAAAGGAATGAAGTATTCATACATGTTACAGTGTGAATGAACCTTGGAAACATTATTCTAAATGAATGAAGCCAATCACAAGAGACCACATGTATTATTCTAATATGAATGTCCAGAATAAGCAAATCTACTGACAGAAGAAGAACAGTGGTTGCCTGTAGTGGGATAAGGAGCAGGGGAGAATGGGAAGTGACTATTAATTGTTATGATGTTTCTTTTGGGGTGATGAAAGTGTTCTAAAATTAGATGACCATGATGATGGCTGCATAACAGAATATACCAAAAACAACGGAATTAATACTGTAAGTGGGTGAATTTTTTGATGTGTAGGAACAAGAATGTCACTGGTCAGATTAGAAGGGTAAATTCTGGGGACTAAATGGGCACTATGGAAGATGAAATAACACATATAGTCTCTTTTTCAAGTGGTTTAGAAGAGAAGGGAAGAAGAGATTATTAGCATATACCTGGTATTGCAAATCCTCTTCTGTATGTTGTTAATAAAGACTCTCACGAAGCATTAATATTTGTCCAAGAGAGGAAATAATATGAAGTTAAAGATAAATGTAGAATAGTAATTATGGCACATTTGACTGATGCACGATGAAGAAGTTGTATCTTTTGAATTCTTGCCAGTGGTGTTGGGTTTTAGAGTACTGAATGCAGGATTTTCCTCTACAAAATTATTTACATGTTTAGGGCCCATATTCAGAAACATGGTTCCCTAGGTCCAGTATAGACACAGGAGGCAGTTTAGAGTAACATACTTAGGAAAAAGGCTTCTGTGGTACTTTCCAGTCCATGAACTAAAACAAAGGAGGAAAACCCTAGAAAGCACTTCGATGCATAGTGGTTTTAAGACCTTGGCTTTCATGATTTCGAAAGGTAAGAAGCCAAATCAAACTGCTTCCATTGGACATGCTGGTGACCTAAAGCCAATGCCCACAGTAACAATGCTTCCGAATAGCCCTCCCTTTAGGGACGGAAGAATCTGTAGGGAGGATAGTATTTACACATGCCTTGTCATCTGCATAAATATAATTACTGTGTTATCTTTTAAAGACAAACAGTTATCTTTAAACTCTTTTAAAAATATATAAGAAGTTTTCTAAAGATGAAAAAATCCAGATTCATCAAAAATGAGTTTTAAAAAAAACAACCCATTACCTTTCTAAGATCACTTCTGTCCTTTAGTTCTGCATCAGTGCAAAAGCTGGTAACCTCACCTGTGCAAAAATCCACACCAAAGTAATAAACTACTCTGTACTTAAAAGAAAGCAGGTTTTGTTCATATGCTTTACATAAATCATTTGGTGACATCAAGGTTTGCTGAAGCAAAATAACTTGCCCATGGTCAAACAGCAAATAAAAGGAGTTGCCCAGATTCCAACTCTGACTGGTCTTATGTCAGCCACAACCTGCATTTTCATGACATCTTCAGGGAATTCAGTGTAGAACCGGAGGCGACCATATAAACACGAAAGCTGCTAAGTGCTTTAGAAATATAAACTATAACACAGCGATCACTTAAGAGCTGCTACAACGTGGCAGTTACCGTGCTAAACACTTTATTCACAAAGTTCATAGCAACACTGGAAGAATTTTCACAAACTAGGAAGCTGAAACCAGGAGACACCAGAAATCGTACAGTTAAATTAAATACATCTAGTCCAAATGATCCAGACTGTCATCAAAACCAGCGAGGGTTAAAAAAGTAAGTTTAGCAATCATCCAGACTTGGGCTAAACTCTGGTTCTGATACCGTTCTCTGAGCTTCCGTTTAACTCAACTGTGAATCGGGGACATTAACAACGACCGCGTTCGACGCTGGGAAAGATGCTACGCTCACAACTAGGCAGATCCTATTAACTACCAGGAAAGGGGAGAGAGAGACCGAGTTCCCCCTACGAGGTGGGGGTGGGGGGTGGGGGGTGGAGAACACTAGAAGAAAGACTGCCTGAAAGCTCTCAATCTATCGCCAGCCCCTTCCTGGCCCAGGTCCCGGTCCTCGGCCTCAAGGGCTAGATTCTCCGGAGCTTTGATGCAGTCAAGCAGGAGGTCCCGACCCTCCGGGAATCCCGGCCTCACTCCTGACTCCGCTCACCAACATGGGGACTCCGTAGCGAAGGGTCTTGTTCTTGCGCAAGGCGCGCATCGCCGCGGCTGCAAACATAACTTAACTCTCCGACTCGTTTAAACGCCCGATCTCAGCGGCTCAAGTTCCAGCCCAGACGAAGCCGCCCTTGACCCACCTCCTTTCCGTGGCTGTTCGTTGCGGGGTCCGTTACTGATAGTCCTCCGCCAGGCAAAAGCAATCGATTCATCGTAACATATTCGAGCGTCCGCCCAGAAATTGCGGCGTCCGCGCTTCGGTTCCGGACCGCCGGCGTGCAGTTGAGATGTAGGAACTTAAATCTGGTTCGCGGTCACGATCAAACTGATACAGAAACCGGTACCTCTCATGTTCTGGGTCTTGCCTAGTGTCTTCTTAGGATGTTCACTGGAACATAACAACTCAATAAAATCAGTTAAGGGCAAAAAAAAAAAAAAAAAAAAAAAATGGTATTTTGAAGCTAGTCCTCTAGTCTTTGTGCCTATTTGTGGGATGGGAAATGTACCAACTTAATGAAGATTTAAAAACAAAAATAATAAGTTGCTGGGAAGGTTAGATTGAATATAATCAGTGTAGTGTCTTATTAGTTATCACTGAATCTTTAATACTATTGGTTTTACTGCGAGATGGCCTGTAATCTTCATTTATGAATGCTTATTTCGCACTGATTCAACAACCCTACAGGCCACCTTTTTGCATGACATTGAAAGGTTCTAGGAACCTACAGATGAAAAGATATGACCACTACATTAAGGAAACTGGCGATCAAAAGGGCACACAGACATGTGTAAATTATTGTGATAGTTTAGGAAACAGCCCCCACTTGTACCATTTGCCAGGGTGCAGAAGAAGCCTCACCTAGAGTGTAGGTGACATAGAGTAGCAGCTCCTGAAATTTGTCCATCTGTCCCTGCCTCTCTATTGCCACTGAAATGTTTCTGGTTTAATCCCTTATCATCTTTCCACCTATTAAAGTAGCCCCCTAAGTGGTCTCCAGAGGAGAAACTCCAGATCTACCTTTAGGATGCTCCAATGATATCCATGTCTATAAGACCATATGGTCAGAAAAAAAAAAAAAACCCACAAAAACACGAATATTAATTCTCAAGTCTATCTTCCATACTACCGAAAGTTATGTAAGAGACTTAAACAATGATGAGATTCTCCCGCTCTTCCATACTGTGTTCACTCCAATTTTCTTAGCAAGGAATTTAAGGCCTTATGTAACATGACTTTGGCCTGCCTTTTCTGCCACCATTCACTCCATACTCCACTGGAGGATATACTATTCCTTGAGTATTCCATGAACTTCCACATCTTCAAAATGCAGCTCTGGTGACTCTAGTTCTTGAAGCCTCCCTCAGTCCACAGGCAATGTAAATTATATTCCCTCTTTAGAGCTCCAGTAGCCTTTGACTAAATTATATAAAAGAGCACTGTCACACTGTATTATCATTTTTAGTGTATAAAGTCATTATTACTCTGACTGACATATAAGCAAGATGAAAACAAGAGAACAGGAAGAATACTTCAGAGGCTGAATTTGAATCTTGTTTGGGGGTGGTGGGGAGGGGGAAAGCATCACCTGCATTAAGCCAAGGGAGACTTGAGAGTGATCAGGTAAGGTTTACTAAAATAAGACTCTAATCCCACTTGGCTAAGGAAGAGAGAACTTGAACCTGGGGCCTGAAGCAGTAGAAAGGTGAGAGGACTTAGCCTGAGAGGTTAAGTTAAACTACACATTTGGGGATATAGGAAGAAAATTCCATAGATTTATGGGAAAGGATCTGAAACAGGAGAATTTAAGTTTGGAAGGATGGGTTTATAAATAGCATTGCTATGGCTTATGAACAGGGTTTCCGTTAATGTTGTTATTCCTTTGTACTTTCTTTTGGACTGACTTATGCTTTTTGTTATTTATTTGTTTAATTCATCTCTGTGCATAGATGGAACTATATAGGGCTACAGAGTTTATTAGAGAATGTATTGTGAAGTATGTAATATTTGTATATGGCATTGTCTCTTACCTTATTCACTTTCCTTTGATATTTCAAAACTCATGCAGCATCCAGGTTAGTTAAGTGTTTTGCTTCTCCCACTTTCTCTCAAATCATAAAAGCCAAGAGCACTGCTTCTTACTGTCTCTTCACTACATAAAACATCACCCTACTGGATCCTACTTCATCCAAGCCCTGCACTCACCTAGTAGTTAATAATGGGCTAAATCATATACAAATATTGTAGCCAATAATTGGTTATCCTTTTCAGGTAAGATATATCCAATTTAAGTGACTATAGGCCTTCAGCCTCTTGTTTGTTCAGTCATTCAAATAAGAATTTAATGAGAAACTAGAGATGGCCCTGAAGGAGAGTAACTGCAAATAGTAGGAATTATAAGTATGCTTGAAGATTGTCTGGGTACAAAATCTGGGGTGGTGAGGAATTTAAGCACCTATCAAATCATACTATATATGTCTGTGCGTTATATATGTGTCTCCATTGTCTGTGCATTGTGCTCACCTTAAGCATTACTACAGTATACCCCAGTTTCTCCATCTGTTAAATCAGAATAAGTTGATATTTGTCATCATTTTACAATTCTCACAAAAAATGAATTTCTCATCGGTAGGGCATCTGTTGCTTTCTCAGAAATATGACTCAAATTCCATATTGTATTTCCAGCATTAATAAACAGTTAAAGAGCCAGCCTGTGGCTTACTTAGGAGAGTGTGGTGCTGATAACACCAAAGCCACAGGTTCGGATCCCTATATGGGGATAGCCGGTTAGCTCACTGGGTGAGCATGGTGCTGACACCACCAAGTCAAGGGTTAAGATCCCCTTACCGGTCATCTTTATTTAAAAAAAAAAATTAAAATGTTGACTCGGCCATCTTAACCATCACACTTCCTAGTAGGAGGATACAAAAATTTATATCCAGGAAACAAGGGATCTCTATCACCTATGCCAGTCCCTCAGGATTAGTATGTCCTTGATATCTAAGTAAATTACATTATCCTCCAGTATCTGCTCTGCCAGTGTTTAACTCGTGCAAGAACATGGGAGCATTGTTACAAAAAACACCAGTCTTCTTGAGAGCATTAGCACTGAGGTTAGGTTTTACAATTATGGCCAAAATTCATGACTATGGTATGGAAAAATTAGTCATGTCATGAATCTTTGGTTTTGTAATGCCTTTAACATCTACTATCTAATTTGATTCACTTAAAAATCTTACAAAGTTTGGGAGAGCATGGTTCCATTTTCTCATTTTACATGTGAGAAAATCAAGGCCCAGAAAGATTATTAAGAGGCTTGCATGCTCTCTTGCTTGAAAAAAAAAGGGGGTCTGCATAAGGTAACACTTTGTGAAGTAGTACAAATATCCCAAATAGAGCTAAACTTCCCAAGGGTTTGAATCCCCATAATGGCCAGCCACCAAAAAAAATCACTAAACTTCCTATAGAATTTGACAATATTGACTATCTTCTTGAAATTCCCTCCTCCTGTGGCTTCCATGGATGTTTAACTGCCATGGATCCTCTCCCACTCTGAGACTTCTTTTTGTTTTCTTCAGCCTTGTAAACCTTAAACTAAAGTCCTTAGATCTCTTCCATTTTCTCCCTATGTCCCAGTGACTCTCAAACTTTAATGTGCACCAGAATCTCCCAAAGAGCTGTGAAAACACAGACTGCTGGGCCCCATCACCAGAGTTTCTGATTCAGTAGGTCAGGGGTGGGGCCTGGAAATCTGCTTTTCCAACAAACTTCCAGGTGACATGGATGCTGCCAGTCTGGGGACCACACTGTGAGAACCACTACTCTATCCTATTTCTCTAGGTAAACTTAACTTTCACCTGGGCTTCAAATTTTATCACAGTGTGAATGACTTCTGGTGCATTTCCAGGAGCCTGAATGGTTTTCTAACACCTCAAAGTCAACATGCCACAAAAATTCATTTTGGTCCTTGCTATGGGTTAAACATGTCCCCCAAAAGTTCACGTATTGGAAACTTGACCCCCATTGTATCAGGGTTAGGAGGGTGGGAAATCCAATCACAGTATTTGAAAGCTGGGGCATTAAGAGGTGATTAGATTGTGAGGAAAGTGCACTTGTGAATGGATTGATACATTCATGGAGTAACAGGCATGCTTCCGATGGCTTTAAAAGGAGAGCCATGAGGCTGGGGAGGCTGCTGCTCTGAGCCATCTGCCGCTGCCAGGCCCAGGCTGTGCCAGCAGCTGCCTTACATTGGCCTTGGGCTCAGGCTGGCCTCAGAACGTGTTGTTCTGGGCCAGGTGGACTTCTACTTGTGCTTCTTGCCATCCCCGCTCACCATGAAGCAGTTCCTGGGCTTCAGATTGTTGAATGCCTGTGAAAAGACCTCATTTATGTTTCTGCGGCAAGAGTTGCCTGTTGATTAGCAAATATAACAAAAGAAATGTCTCATTCCAGATAATCTTCTCAGGACACCATCCATTCAAATGGAACAAAGTTGGTATATCCAGAGTCTTCAAGATCTTCTTGATTTTTAAGGAGAAAAGCACTAAAGATGTTAAGGCTATTTATAACTTTACTGATAGTGCAATTAGATCAGGAACCAACACAAGTCATTCCCACAATGGCCCAGATGTGATTGAATAAAAGTAGAGAGCTTCAGGTGGTCCCTGTTACCAGCCAGAATGTTTAGTACTTTTTGGATCAATTCTACATGAGTCGCATTTCAATTGAAATGTTACTCAATCAATGCTCTCTATTGTTTGGTGGAAAAGGCAAAGGAAGTCTATCTCATCAAAAACACATTGGAAGCATAAATATGAACTGCAGCACAGTTGAGGTTGTTAAATACGGCTATGAGAATGCTAGGCATCTGTCATTTGTATGATATTAGAACTAGAACTGAACTAGAACTCGAAGAACTAAGTGCAAAATCACCAAGACAGCCAATACGAGTGGTTTATGTACCATCCCATCTCTATCACATGGTGTTCGAACTTTTCAATGCAGTGAGAGCAACTATGGAATACCGTGCTGGCAAAAGTGTTTATCCTCCTATTCAAGCTCATGTCACACTGGGTAATGAGGATTTGACTGTGAAGGTGAGTGACCAAGGAAGCGATGTTCCTTTGAGGAAAACTGACAGACTCTTCAACTGCGTGTATTCAACTGCACCCTGGCCTCATGTTGAGACTTCCCACGCAGTGCTGTTGGCTGGTTTTGGTTATGGATTGTCCAGGTCACATCTTTATGCACAATACTTCTAAGAGATCTAAAGCTATATTCCCTAGAGGGTTATGGGACAGATGCAGTTATCTACATTAAGGCTCTGTCAACGGAATCAATAGGGAGTCTCTCAGTGTAAAACAAAGCTGCCTGGAGGCATTACAACACCAAGCATGAGGCCAATGACAGGTGTGTCCCCAGCAGAGAACCAAAAGACATGACAATGTTCCACAGTACCTAGATACACTTGGGACACCTGGAAAATCCAAATGTGGTTTTTGTATTAAGTTTGGAAGTGATGGTATTCAGAACTACATTATACCAAAGACTTCATGTGTTTTCACCAGTAACTATTTGCATAGAATAAGTGGAAACCTAATTCCATTTGTGCCTATTAAACCTCCTAAAGGATGAAATTGTACCTATTTTACACTATACTTTCACAGTTGATCGAATATTTCACAGTTAATATTTTTAAACAACCATAGTTTTGGTCAACTTTCCTCTTTATGGTAGACTTCAGATGTGTGGAAGTTTTGGGGTTTCTACAGGAAGCTGTGTAGTCTTATAAAAAAATACTTTTTATTTATGTCTGCTAGAAACATTTTCTAAATAATACTGCTTTGCTGGTTAGCCATTTTTCTGTTATTTGGAGGAGTTCTGTATCTTTTATTTAGTAGTGACAACTCTAATAAGATGGTCTTTATGTTTACCAGTGATCGACTACAAGTAAAGCAGAACACTGTTGCATTGTGAGTGTAGAACCAACCACCTTTTAGCATCTGCATACATTGTCATAGCTCTGAAGTTAATTTATCATTTTAAAATTTTATGGTAAAGGACTGTAATGACTATTTCCCTATGAATCTAAGCCAAGATCATGGGCAATCTATTCTCAATGTGCTTGTGACTAATGCAAGGGGAAATTTTTATACTAAAAAACAAACTAGCAGCTACTAAAATCGTAGAGAAGAAATTGAGAGCAATGCTGTGAGTCTCCAAAACTGAACTAATTGGTTGTTGGGGTCACCTGGGGGAGCTTTTGAAACAATAAAGGTTTTCTGGGTCATACTCCAGGCATACTGAATCAGAATCTCTAAAGCTGGAGTCCAGGAATCTCCGTCTTTAAAATGCTTCCTAGGTGAGTTTAATGACTAGCCTAGGAAGGGAACCACTCTTTTAAGGTAAATAATGATGGCAGTACATTTGCTAAAGTAACAGAGAGATCTTCAACTTTTGGTTTCCATTCTATTTAAAGGTCAGATTTCTGAGACAAATTGAATCTCAGGCCTGATATTAGACGTGCAATTAGAAGCAGAAGGACAAAATGACTACAGAACAGTCAGGTAACCAAAGGGTCAGAACCATAAATGCACAAATCTTTTTTTTTTTTTTTTTTTTTGTCCTTTTTGAGACTGGCCGCACTGTGCTCAGCCAGTGAGCGCTGTGAGCACACTGGTCATCCCTATATAGGATCTGAACCCGCGGCGGGAGTGCGCCATGGGCTCGGCCCTATATATTTTTTAAATATCCAGATTTTGTTATCAGGGAAAAGTCAGAACAATCCCTTGCATTTTAATTTTTTTGATAATTTGTAGTTTACAGATACTTTGATATATTATGATAACGATATTGTTCTTCAAAACAAAGCGGTATAGAGCTGGTGGTACCATCCTCATTTTCACTCAGAGTGTGGCCCGAAGTTGCACAGGATTGGACCCAGAGCCCAAGCTGAGTCTGCTGATCATGCCAGCAGTTGGAAAGTCTGGAGACCATGAAGTTTAGAGACTGTGTTGTTAGTCATACCTCATCTTCTTTTAAGGTGACAGGGAAATACATGGAAAATAAACATTTAAACTTGTACTTAGAATTTAAAGAACATCTTTGCCACTTAAATGGAGAGCTTTATTTATCTGGAAAATACATTGAGTTGAAACACCTCATTCTTGAAAGTATTATGTAAGATTAACTATTCTATATAAATCTGTAGATTGGAAGAGATGTTAAAGAGCAGTTAACCCAGTACTCTCATTTAAGAGATGAGGATTCTGTGACTCAGAGGATGTGTTGTTTGCCCAGGGCTTTTTAGCAAATCTGCCCAAATGTTGGAAAAAGAGATATCTTATGTAACCTATTGTTTCTTAATTATGGATTTTTTAAAAACAATAGAATATGTTAGTGGGTGGTTTATATTAGTTCAATGTGTGAAAAATTTTTACCTCTATATTTCTCTTGTAATGATGAAATATTTGAGAATCCTTTCAATCTAGATATTCACTTTCCTAAATGAGACATTTGTACAACTAACATAAACTTGATGTTTTTACCTATGAAATACTCTCCCCCACAGGGAGAAGATTAAAGTTTTACCCTCTTTAAAAATAAATAAACTGGGAGTTCCAGTCATGATGGCAGAATAGATGGTCCCCAGCGTCACTCTCTCCCACAAATCGACCAATTTACAACTATAAAAACTTAACAACAGCCAAGCTGGGGCTGCTGGAGCTCAGGGGAAGAGGAGGAGAGACCTATGGAGTTCATGAAGGGGAAGAAGCCTCGATGAGAGAAAGAAAAAATTGCTCAGAGCATTTCGGCTATGGCCACTTTAAGGCTGGAACTGCTGAGCACATGGAGCAGAAGCCAGCAGAAGCTGCAGCTGTGCCCTTCAGATGGAGTTGCCTGGAGGCAGCAGGAGAGAAGAGGGCCTTGGTAGCCCCCAGGACAGCAGGACCACTAATAGGGTTCCCATGGACCCACGCAGGAGCGAGGAGCCAGAACAGCTGAAAGAGGGGAACCATTCAGAGGCCAGTGAGTCATTGCAAGGGACCAGCACAGGACCCATTGCATGGGAAGTGTTTGGAGCACGTGCAGTGGGGGAGACGGGCCCACTGGGAGAACAGTGGGATACAGCAAGGACAGCTGATCTGCACCCCTAATCAGCACAGGACCACTCAGAGGAGACTGGTCGGGAATGCAGAATAGCATGGGGTGCAGTTTGATGAAAAGATTCAAGCCCAGATCAGAGTTTCTTACACAACCCAGGAGCCAGAAGTACCTATAAGGTCAGCCATTAAACCCTGAGCTGCACAAAACGTCTTCCCTTGGGAAACAGCAGCAAAGCAGCAATTTAGCTCAACCTCACAGCTCAAGTACTGGTTCCCACAGGAAGTTCCCCCATTTTAGAAGTAAGCAAAGGACAAAAAATTAGTCCTGGTCCAGGCACACCACCAGTGCCTTGGGGCCCCACCTGGGGGCCTGGGGCATCAAGAAGGGGACCGGAGACCCTGCCCACACCCAGGCACAACTCCAGCACCTCAGGGCTCTGCCTGGAGACCCAGGGAATGGAGCCGGGGACCGGACCCCCCACCACAACCAGGTACATGGCCAGCACCAAGGAGCATGCCAAAAACATCACCTCCATGTAGGTGGTCCACCACGGCCACCACAGTAACTATGGCTGCTGTGAAAGAGGCTAGATTTCACAACCACCACGCAGATGGTCCGCCAGCCACTAGAGTGCATTGACACAAGGAGAGTCACCAGTAGAGATAAAGAAGAGAATGTCTTTCTCCACAAAGCCCATTCCAGAGTGACAGAAGAAGCAGCTGCTCTATGATAATATTGGGGGACGTGAATACACCTTTCAGCATTGGACAGATCATCTAGGCAACAAATCCACAGAGTAACCATTACTCTTTTAGAGGGAGAGAAGAAATCTAGGGTTATCAGTGGTGGGAGGGGGGAGGGAGACGGGACTGGGGAGAAATTGGACAAGGTGAATAAAGAATAAGTACAATTTGTAACAATATACATACTAATAATATTGATTTGATCAACATATGTCAACATTGAATCCAAAAAATATGTATAATCAATTATGATTCAACAACAACAAAAATAAAATAAACAAATAAACTAAAAAGGAGAGCAAATGAGGTTAGCCTGTTCTCTGACCATGTGATACACTGCATTGCTGTAGAGAGTCACCACCAAGAACAAGACCCTCACCAGATGTGCCTGCAGACCATGGACTTCCCAGCCTCCAAAACTGTAAGAAATAAATTTTATTTCTTCATAAATTACCCAGTTTCAGGAATTCCATTATAAGCAAGAGAAATGGACTAATACAGTCAATCTTTCCATTCAATCTTGTTTCTATGGCTAAAACTAGCATGGCTAAGAGTTGGCCTCTCAGATTCCAGTTCAGTCCAATTTGAAACCAGTTAAGTCCTTGACGTTATTCAGTGAGAAAATTAACTATTTCTCCCTTAATGCACATTTCCTTATGATAGTGATCATGAACATTCTAGTTTTAGAATTATTTCTGTATTTGACTTATCACTTTTTATGGAATGTAAGCTACGGGATAAATGGGACCATGTCTAATACATTTCTGTTTTTCATGATTTCCTTCATAGTGTTAAACCATAATCCATAATTTTTTTGAAAACAAATGAAATGGCAAGAGCTTCCCAGATCATGCTATACACTGAAAAATCCTCCATCAGTGATTCCCGAACCAAACAAAAATCTGTTCTGCAACATTTTGGAGAGAATCAATGGGGTAACTATTCTGTACAAAAGTGCTAGAGGTCTCTTCTATACAGACTAATGAAACCAAAAGGAATTCAAAGTCAACTGCAATGTCTTGAAGTGCAGTATAACCTAGATTACAACAAATTTCAACAGGTAGAGCAAAGTAGGAACTTTAACCTTCCATGGCCATGGGGCTAAAATCCCTCTGAAAGAATTCTGTTTAAATACAGTTGGCCTCCATATCCAAGGGTTCTACCTTGGAAGATTCAACTAACTGGGGATTGAAAATAAATGGGAAAAAAACAATGAAGTTTCCTGGAACCAATCCCCAGATACTGAGAGATAATTATATCATCAATTAAATTAACTAGGGCTTTCTGGATACGTGGATGTATGCTTTTGTGATATGTCAATGATAAAACAGGATCTTATCTATTGAATATTATGTTTTAAAAAATTCCAGAAGAAGTTATATTCAGAAATATAAAGACAAATGTTTAAATCTGAAGCAAGTAAAGTGTATTTTTAACTAGGGCTTTCTGGATACGTGGATGTATGCTTTTGTGATATGTCAATGATAAAACAGGATCTTATCTATTGAATATTATGTTTTAAAAAATTCCATAAGAAGTTATATTCAGAAATATAAAGACAAATGTTTAAATCTGAAGCAAGTAAAGTGTATTTTGTGTTGTTTTAGGTGCTTGAATAGTATCTGCTTAAAAAAAAGATTAGTAAAATATCATTGTACTACACAAAGTTTCCTATAAAACAAAGTACAGTGCACTTCCAATAAAACTAGAACTTGACACCTCAAAAATGAATCTACTTTGTAACCACTTCAAAATCAAATTAACACTATTTTGAATAACCACCAAATGAAGGAGGATATCAAAACAGAAATTCTGTTACATGGCTATTAATAAAAAGGAAAAAAACTCATATGAAGTCCTATGACAGCACATGACTAAAAATAAATATCCAACTTGTGGGAAGGAAATGAAACCAAAAAAAGAAAGAAAAAAAAAAAAAGAGGCAAAAGAAAGCATAAAGAGGGAATTAAACGAAATAAAAGGTAAAATAAAAGAAATAGAAAAAAAAAGAGAAGAATGGATTATTAAAACCAAAAGCTAGTTATTTGGGAGAATCAATGAATAGACTAGGAAAAAAAAATTTAATGTTAGGAATGAGATAGATAATAAAAACAGATATATAAGAAAGTTAAAAGGATTACATGAGAATTTCATGTTCTAATTTACTACAATAAATTGAATAGCTGGAGAAATTGATTTTTTTGTGATAAAACATAATCACTTAAAAGTCAAATATACCAATTACTAAGAAATTTGGAAATTTAACATTAAAAAAGGACTAGACACTAGGCTCTAAACAGAGGAGGAAAATTTTGTCTTAATTGAACCAAACCATGACTATCTTTCAAAAGTCTAGTGAAGAACTTTTCCCCCCCAGGGGAATAGACTGTACAAGGTTTAATGACAGTGGAAATAGAATATATTTTATTTCTCAACATCCATCACAACACAAAATTCTCTTGGAAAGACACTTAATGATCATGTACTCACGATCTAAAAGAACTTAACTCTACTTAACACATCCCCAGAAATGCCAGATTTATGTAAAGTCTAAAATAAATTTCCCATCTTCCTAAAATAATGCTGAGGTAAATAAAAGCTTTTTATACTTTCCCTATTTCACCAATCTGACATTCACTTTGGTCTAGCCAAGACAAGCATTAAATGACCCCTACAGTGATGCTGTTAAATTTCTTCATACAGGTACTTGTACTCCAGTATCCCCTTCCCACCAGAGCCAAAATACTTGTTTCATGCATCTTCCACTCCCATGAGAAATTTTATTTCTTTTCTATTAAAATTTTCATGGGGGTTATTATATAGGTATTTTTACTGGTACCTTCAAGAAATTTTCCATTTTAAGGATTCAAAAGCTTTCTTCCTCTGACTCTATGTATGATCATAGAAGCTGAAATCAAAGACTTACTTTGCTAGTTGTATGAAGGTTTCTGAAAGCATTCAGGTTCTTACAGCCTGTCCTTTATGTCCTCTGTGGATGCAAAACTCTTTACTTTATATATGTTGAGTGTCCTTCAAAAAAATTTATCACCTTCCAGAGTTAATGCCCAGGGAAAATTTAGAAATCCAAAAGGAAGGATTGTAGACTAGAGCAATAATGAGGGAAAAAAGCAAATTTGAAAATGAAAGTGAGTAAGTAGTTGGTATTAGGGTGGGCTGATTGATGGTGAAGCCAGAGGTGATAGTGTTAATTTGTGGAGGATTCTGCAGAGATGCACATTGGGCTGTGGGGAGAAGCTTCCTGAAGTGTGACCAGGAAGGGGCCAGAAGGATGAATCTGGGGAAAGTGCCCTCAGAACTAGACAAGCTTGAAAAGAGAGAAGTCTTCACTCAGGAAATGACACTAAGTTGGGAATTTAGCCAGATTATTGGTGAGAAAGAAAATATACACACTTTAGTTTGTGAGAAAGCCCTGAGGTGAGGAGTTTGGCATTTTTGAATAACTGAAAGGCCAAATGAGGATAGGAAACACCGACAGGTGGAGCAAGGAATTAAATAAGTTTGGAGAAGTAGGCAGGAACTAAATCATGCAGTACCTTATAGGTTATGCCCGGTGTATTAGCCCATTTTATGTTGCTATAACAGAAATACCTGAGACTGGGTAATATATAAGGAAAAGAGGTTTATTTGGCTTTCAATTCTGGGACAGCTGCATCTGGCGCAGGCCTCAGGCTGCTTCTACTCATGGCGGAAAGCAGCAGGTACAAGTAGATTACATGGTGAGAGGAAGCAAGAGAGAGGAAGCAAGAGAGAGGGAGAGAAAGTGCCAGGGTCCTATAAACAACCAGCTCTCGTGGGAACTAAGAGTGAGAACTCACTCATTACTCCCCCCACCTAGGGAGAGCATTAATCTATTCATGAGGGATCCGCCCTCATGACTCAGTTTCCAACACTGCCACACTGGGGATCAAATTTCCACGAGTTTTGGACGGAACAACACATCCACACTCCATCACCAAGTATTTTAGACTGAATCCTAAGAGCAACGGGAAACTTTTAGAGGAGTTTTAAGCAGGGGAGACATGATTGAGTCTATGTTTTACTAGGTTCTCTTCAGATAGTTTCTGGAGAAAAATTGAAGGGGACCTAGTGAATAGTGAAGAGGGCAGTTAAGAAGCTAATGCAATAGACCAAGTGAAATTGGATGGTGGTTCAGATTAAGATTCAAGGAACAATATAAGCAGTTGGTAATAGTGGGAGACAGAATTAAATGCTTAAAGCAAACAGGCCATAGAAATTAACAGGCTCAAGGACTACTGGGTACCCAGGGTCATATGATGCGGCTAGAGACACTACCAGTACAGATCAATAGCCTTTGCTTTAGAAATAGGTGCTGTCCAGCAAAGCTGGTTTAAAATGTCTTTTCTATAGAGTGCTTCCTAATTAACCATTGACGTCATGTACAAAGTTTGAAATGCAGCTCCACTGTAGTTGAGGATAGATGAGATTTGTGATATGAAAGAACCACTCCCCGTTAACTGCTTGGAGCCCTGGCAGGTACTTTTGCAAAGAATCACTCCCCGTTAACTGCTTGGAGCCCTGGCAGGTACTTTTGCCAACCCTAGCATGCAGTGCTAGGAGGTAGCCATTATTTTAACTAATTTATTATGGGCTAGGAAATCAAGCTTTTTAGAAAGGTATATAAAACAAAATGAAGGATTTTTTTGTGCACAGATTTGGTGATACCTGTTTTGGTTGCTTGGGCTTTTCATTTCTGTTGTTGTTTTGCTTTCTTTCTTGTTCTTGGCTGTTTTCTAGATAGTTCAGATGACCTTTGGATATCTCAGTCATTTGGGAGTAAAGCAGAAATAGAGGAACAATAGTAGCGGTAGTGTATGAACCGTGTTTTTTTATTTTCTGTATGCTGATGCTTTGACATCTGGGGCATTGCTGACCCTGGAGGGATTGCTTTCCCAGGATTAGCCAATTCTTAGAGATAGTAAACAACTCACCCATGAGTGTACTTTTCAAATACAAACCGACCAATCTAGAGCCCACATCCAAATCACCTCCTTTACCAAATTCCAGGCCATCATCCACCTTCCCTAATCACCCCAGGGCCAGGTATCTGACATCTGGGGACATCCCCTATGCCACAGAGCCCACTGAAATTACTCAAACCAGCCAATTCTAAACCTGCTTACCCTGCTTCACCTGTTCCTTCCCATGGAAGCCACAATAAAGGCTCTTGTCCAGAGTTCCTCCCTCTTTCTCTGCCTCCTGACCAACCCTGGTGCTTCCCTGTGGAGCCCCCTATGGCAGAATGTGCCCCCTTCTCTTGGGAACTGTAACAAACTATCTTTTCAATGGCAATCATTTCCCAATTTTTTGGCCTTATTATACCTGAAATTTTCTATTAATACACAATATTAAGGCAGGTAGGAGAAAACTAACAATACTTATTCATTCCCTATCTTCCATCTGCACCTGAAGAGACACTTTTGCAAATATTACCAAGTAATTTTCCCATGAATAAGTTATTCTTCTATATACATTATTTTCCTCTTAAATCCAAAAGGCAAAGGTAATGTGGTAGAGTAGAAAAAGCACCAAAAAAGTTCTGGTTCTGGCTTCAAATCTTGACTCTCTTAAAACCTAATGTTAACTAGTGACAGTAACTTTACATCTCTAAAGTTCTATTTTTCTGTCTTTAAATTGGGAGAAATAATTTTGATCTAATCGGCTTATTTTGAGTGTTAAATGAAATAACTTCTATAAAGTGAGTTCTCAATACAGCTGGTATTTTTACGTGAATCCTTGAATCTTGAACGTTGTCCTGGCCATGATGGGTGCTCAATCAAGTCTGACAATGGTCACTGTTCAACTCATTTCCAAAATTACACCAGAAGAAATTTCTGAAGGACTTTCCCTGGCTTCTCTTTCTTGAAGAAGATTTTTTTTTTTTTCAGATTCCTAGGAAATGTGTCAATGCTCTTCAATTTTGGACTCAAAGGGGTCAACATTTGGGAGCTTTCTCTTCTAATGGTCAATTTCAACCTGCAATAGTCTATGCCAGTGGTCCTCAAACTATAGTCTGGCAGGGCCTCCTATTTTTGTAAATAAAGTTTTACTGGAACACAGTAACGCCCCTTTACTTATATATTGTCCATGGTTGCTTTCACACTACAACTGCAAAGACATAAGGCCTGCAAACCTAAAGCATTTACTATCTGTCCTTTAAGAAAAAGTTTGCTGACTCCAGGCCTTTGTTGCTTGAGGTCTGGTTTATTACTAGGGTGGATTTAAAATGCCCACAGTCTCTACACAACTCCTATCAAGAGGTAGAGTTGAAGTCTCCTTTCACAGTGACTACAGGCTTGGCCATGACTTGCTCTGGCCAATGAGACATTAGCAAATGTGACGTCCACATTGGGGCTTGCCTTGAGATCCCCAGTGCTGGGAAGAAGCCCAATCTAGTCTACAGGAAGATGAGAGGTCATGTGGAGAACAACAAAGGCATCCCAGTCAACAGCCAGCACCAACTGCCAGACATGTGAGAGAAACCTTCTTAGACTATCCACCTCGCTCAGCCATCAGATGACTATAGCTGCATGAATGACCCAGGTGATATCAGCAGAAGAAATATTCAGTCCACTAACAGAATCTCTAAAACATTTTTTAAAATATTGTTTTAAGCCACTTAGTTCTGCAGTGGTTTGTTATGTAATTAATAACTGGCATAACTTTGCTCATCAAGGAAGCAAACGGCCATTCTATATACACCACAGTTATAAACTAGCAATTTGACTCCAGGTCTAAACATTGCTTAAGCTGTGTGACAGAGCAATGATGACCGATGTAAACTGACTTTTCTCTTCATATCAAACTTATATACAAACTTAAGCTAAAGGTCAATATTCAGTTCTTATTCATCCTGTGGCACAAACCCATTTCTGCCTTCTATGTATCTTACAAGGCTTTGGGGGATGAAGGGGATACAAGTAAGATGGTAAATGTTTGCGATTGCTTTCAAACATTGTACATATTGAACGTACTGCTATTGTTATAGAACATTTAACCTAGTGAAGTCAATTTCCCATTAACCATAATGGAAGGCCGTGACAGCATGGTTGAATCAAATTAAGTAAAATTTAATTTTCTGTAATGGTGGAAGTAGACTCCTCATTGGCTTGAAGTAAATTACCAGGTCTGGCACTGACTAGCTATACATCTTGAGCAAGTTTTTAACTTCTTTTTTTAATTTTCTGTAATGGTGGAAGTAGACTCCTCATTGGCTCCAAGTAAATTACCAGGTCTGGCACTGACTAGCTATACATCTTGAGCAAGTTTTTAACTTCTTTAAGCATCAAGTTACCTCATCTACAAAAATGGGAATATTGACACTGCCTTGCATAGCTGTGAGAATTTGACATTAGTTACACAAAAAGGTGGCCCAATGCAGTGCCTGGCACCATGCAGAATAGAGACAGGATAGTGTTATGGTGGTGCATGCAGGTTCTGAAGCCAGACTGCCTGGGTCTAAATGTCAGCTCTGGCACTTAACACTGTGTAACTTGGGCAAGTTACTTAACCTCTTTATGTCTCCTTGATCTCATCTGTAAAATGGGGATGACAACCACAGTTATCTTAAGAGTTGTTGTTGTGTGGCTTAAATGAATACAAAGGGCTTAGAACAGTAGCTGAGATGTTGATAAGAGCTCAATAATTGTGGGTCCGTTATTATTAGCAGTACATGAGTGTCCTGTTCCTTTTCACCTATGTCAAAGCTAAGCCTCAAATTGATAATTTAGATTTCTTTCCTCTTTTCATTGTTCTATCAGAGATTTTACTGTAAGAAGGTGGCAGAAAAATAAGGATATACTTAATCAACAGTCTATAAAATAAGGTGAAAAAGAGATTGTAAAGATTCAATGACAAATTTAACAAGCTTTTATTGAGTGTCAATACTGGGTAGGCATAGTTAGACCCACTCTCATTTACTGTATCTGTTATGAAATAGCAAAGCTTGAGAGAGATTATCATGGATCTTGATGCCCTCATTAGCATATTTAATCTGAAGTAAAATTCCCTAGATAATATGGTTTTATGTCCACATTTTTTCCAAATTGTTATAGGGCACCTATTTGATCTGAGAAATGGACTGCTGTTTCCACCCAGGGATGCAATGTAACATTAAAAGCAAAGCAGAAAGAAAGCAAAACAAAATAAGGTTCATAAGGAAAATACCTTATAAGAATAACACGGCCTGGAGGTAAAATTCACATATATCCAGGAATAAGAAACCCATATTCAAATCAGCATTTCAGATATGGGATTAAAATGGGATTCAATTCTGAGTTTCCACATGCAAATCTGCAAACTAGGAAGAAGAATCATACCATTTTCCTGTGGTCAATAAATTTAATGACTACAGCAAATACAAAATTCTTTTGTAAATGACTCTGTGAGTTAATGATTGACTTGCATTTGAAAAAATACTTCAGCTTTCTCCCCTTCCCTTTTTCCCTGCCCCCCCCCAAAAAAAAACATTAACAGGAAATCTGTTAGAATCTTTTAGTATCACCAAGTGCATCAAGTAAGCAAACCAAGTGCTTTGTGTTCTATATACAAATATCAACATCATACAAGTCCACACCAGTTAAGAATCTGATTCCGAACAGAACAGAATTCCTTAAAATACTGTCTTTCTTTTGATCATAATTGTCCTTTTGGATGTGTGCTGGTCTCAAAAGATATGCAGTTAAAAGAGGAACAGCAAAAGGGGCTTACTCCAGGATAGCAGCAACTCCAACTCTAAAGCTATTATAAGTAAGAGGTACAGAGCTTTGAAACTCAATAGTCCACTTCTAGGTAATGTTATTAAAATAAGATCACCTACATATATTCTCCCACTTTCAGATGCTGAGCTGTTTCATCTTTGAGTAACTGTATTTTAGTCACCTTTGTATCTTCAGCACCTAGCATATTGTAGACGCTCATTAGGTATTTGCTAAATGAAGTATAAAACCCTCATCTGTCCAAAGATAAATTTCCACCAAAGTTGACAAGAATAAAATCTTTATTGGCTCTACATGAAACTACACGAACCCCACTTTCCCACATACTTGACAGCCTATAGTTCCTTATGTTTTTTCATTTCTTTAAATATATTTTAAAACTGCTTATTTACACAATAAAAACAACATCCACCATCAAAAAACATGTCTCTAGTTTAGAACTATAGGAATTAAACTCAGAACTCCTCTGACTGGATTTGAAATTAGATCTTTCTCAGATTGTTCTGTGGAATCTCCCAGTTCCAATAATGATGCTTGCAATACCCTTCAGCAGTCAATCAGTTCTTCTGGTCTTTATTCAAGGCTCAAAGAAGTAGACTGAGATAAAAAAAAATAATAATTTTGTATGTATTCATGTAGTGGATACATTCAAGACATAAATATGAGACAGAAAGGGAACCTCTGCCACAGACTAAGTTTGATCATGATAGCTCACCTCTCTGAGCCTTGATTTTCTCATTTCTAAGACAGACTCATCCTATAATCTTTCTGGTTCCCTTTTAGCTTCAACAGTCTATGATTTGGTCCTAATGTAATAGATGCACAAACTGAAACACTCACTAATCATACATTTTGCTGGAGATTGATGTCCTTAGCAAATCAGGAGTGAAAGAATGTTCCACTTCTTATTTCATATCTATACTTGGGGCAGAAGCTGAGAGCTGGGCTCTGAAAAGGCCTGGGTGAAGTTCATGTATTTGGCTGAAGCAATGTCTGTATGTAATTTAATAACTTAGAGTTGAGGTTTAAATGCCACAGAATATCTTCAACTAAGGCTGCACACTGGAGTCACCTGATGACCTTTATTCTACTGCTGCCTAACTCCCACCCCCAGAGATTCCTATTTAATTGGTTTGAGGTGCAGCCTGGGCATTAGAACTTTTACAAGCTCTCCAGGTGATTCTAACCTGAGAGAAGGGAACAACTATTGGCACAGAGAGTAAATCTTAAACAACTGTGTAAATAGAGTCACCTGGAGGGATAATTAAAACACAGATTGCTGGGTGCCATGCTCAGAGTTTCTGATTCAATAGGTCTGGGATGAAGCCCCAAAATTTGGTTTTCTAACAAGTTCCCAGGTAATACTCATGTTTTTGTCCAGAGATCTCACTTTAAGAACCACTGCCAGTGAAGAAATATTGTTGATGCTGGCACCTGAATCTGAATTTCAGTCCTGATTCTATTATTACCACCTATGTAACCTTAATTTATTCTTTCATCTTTAGTCTCTTTATAACAACACTCAGATCTCAGAGTTGTGAGGCATGAATAAATAGTGTACACTCAATCAGGGTTTGGTACAGTCCCTGGCACAGAATGCAATAATAAATACAAACTTCCCTTTTCCACTATACATGACTAGATGGTGCAATTAAGTTAAATTCATAGTAAAGAAGTTGAAACTTTGCAGGAAAAGAAAATAGAGACAATTGAAATAAACAATATCTTATTAGAATTATATATATAATAAAGAATGATAGAGAAATGTTTTAAGTAGAGTGCCTTAAAAATGCCTTCATTCAATTTGCAGAACTTTGAACATAATAATTTAGGTGGTAGTAACATTAGATACAATCTATAAAGTGGTAGGAATGAATATTGGATTCAATCTATAAAGAGCATGAATTTTTTACAACATATAATGGATTCTGATACCTCATCTATGATAACTTATTTTCCACAGAATCAGAAAAATGTAATTGAATAGCATACCTGCCTAAAACTTTATATATTGGTCTTCAAATGCTGTTTAATTTCTGAGAAAACGTGAATTATGAAAGTGCATCAGAATTCCTATTATCAACCAAAGCAAAACTTCTACCAATAATGTGATAGGTTTATTTTTTTATTTACACATACCAGTGAACCAGTGAACAAAAAACTAAATAGCTTTCTTTCTTGCCTGCCACTTGCTTCACTTTGTATGTCTCGAAGTCCTCTCAGGAGTTAATGTCCAAGCCGTGAGGAGAATCCTGGGTGATAAGCAGACCCACTGCAGAATCTCTGCAGGTGTCTTCAGATATAGGGAGGGCACCAGAGGTTGTTGCCTCCATTGTGGGGCTGCTTGATGTGAGAACTGGAACACTGTCAGTGTTTCTCTGCAGAACCTACAATGAGTCCAGTTGTCTAAGTGAATCTCAAAGATACTGATTAGTTCAGGTTGAAAGGTATAAGTTATATCACGATTATCTAAAGCATGTTTTTCCCTGTACCAACAGTTGACCCAGAGGCAAGTTCTTTCTGGACCTTTTATTTTTTAAACGCCTTCCTTTTCCAATCTAGCCTGATGCCATATATGTGACAGCTTTCTACCTCTGAATTTCTTTTAAAAAAAAAAGTGATGGCTGTCTGCATATCTTCTTTGTTGCTGCATGTTCTGCATAATACTATTTCTTTTATTATTGTTTTTCAATTATTACTTAACCTGATGATGTACTTTTAACTTTTCACCTTTTTATGTATTCTCTTAAATAGACTGAGGTCCTCAAGAGTTCTTCCTCTATGAGTTCCCTTCCTCCATGGAAAAAAAAAAGTGATGGCTGTCTGCATATCTTCTTTGTTGCTGCATGTTCTGCATAATACTGTTTCTTTTATTATTGTTTTTCAATTATTACTTAACCTGATGATGTACTTTTAACTTTTCACCTTTTTATGAATTCTCTTAAATAGACTGAGGTCCTCAAGAGTTCTTCCTCTATGAGTTCCCTTCCTCCATGGAACTTTCTCAAGTGCCCCAATTCTCAGTAACTTTTCTCTTTTGCTGTCTCCAATATAAACTTGACACCAACTTAACATTGCCCAGCCTATGTGGCTAATTCCATTTTAAGTATTCTCTTCTCAACTGGAACTAAAAGCCCTTTAGGATAGAGGGTATGCATTTTACTTCTTTTTAAAACGATCTTAACAAAGCTGATGTTCAATCAACATTTGTTAAATAATTACTAGACTGTCATTCTAAAAATTCGATACAATTGATTGCCTGAGGGAAAGTGCGCATAATATTGCTGTCGAAATTAGATAAGGCCTACAGCCTGGCCAGTAGATTTGGAGAATGCAAATGATTTTCTTAAAGCTAGAAAATTAGCCTTGGTTCAGCTATCCTTAGTGCTTTAAAACCAACCTTAAATACCACATGAACAGAATGGTTCCCACCTTATCAATATCCCTAGTTTTCCCTAGCGTCCATTCATCCATATCCTTCTCTCAGGCTTTCCCCATGAAACACCTTCCAAATTTCCCTACCCTGTAAAACAAAACAAAAAAAACCCTCTTTTTCCCCCTGCAAAATGGTCTATTAATTAAAAGTCTTAATCAGTATTTAGAGCCTTTCAAAAAAATGAGTAATCCAGGCCCTCTCAACTAAATCAGAAGCAGAGGTGATTTTGTGACCAACCTGCCAGGGAGGCAGTTCCTTCTCAGGTTTTGCATGTTACTAGAAACCAGACTGGTAGATAGCCTGAGAAGGTTTAGGTGCCACCTTGCAGGCACTATCTTTTGTCCCTTTAGAGTTTTCTCACTGGGTTGATTTAGCCCCATCAGTATAGATCTGACCACAATCATTTCAGCTGATCCTTTACAGGATTGAGAGTTACCAAAAAAGTCACTAGAGTACGCAGAGATTGGTAAGATTTATCTTTATATCTCAAAAGTTTTTTGAGCAGATTGACTTGAGCAGAGGTGGATTATGGCAATTTACCTCAACTTTACCATAGCTATTGTGAGAAGAAATATTGTTCTAAGATTTTCAATTAGTTGCTTCAGTCATTTTTTTAATGATTCAGATAGAACATGTTCTTTTAAGGCTCACTCCCTTGTTCCTATTATATATGCTCCATAATCACCTCTTCAAATTCTTCAGTTAAGATCATCCCTTAGATCAGAAACCTAGAAACCACAGAGTAGCTCTTTCACCTCTTTAATTCTCTATAAGGCATCACCAATATACTATTTTATATGCATATGTATGTGTGTATGTGTATTTGCTTTTTAAAAAAAGTAAAAATGCTCTTCTCATTGTCCTTTGTCCAATATAGGCACCTAGGTATGTAGTTAGAAATTAAATAAGGCCACAAAAACTTCCCAAGGAAGGTCATTAAAAAGAAAAATCCTCTCTTCCTCTCATATCACACAGCTGGTCTTTAAGGCATGCCAGCTAAGAAAAAAGTATCACCCATGGTGACAGGAAGACTGGACCTTTCCCTCTTTGGGTGGTAGCTGAATTTCCATTGGCAGTCCTAGTAAAATATATAACTCCTCATTTGTTCTAAGTAAGTCTTTTCTTCAGCTTTCCTTCAAACAATACTTTTACTCTCCCATTAGAATATGAAGATTTGGAGACTGAATAACAAGATGGGTATCAGTCACTTTAAATCACGTGTTGGCTACACAGAGAGAGGAAAAGATATGGGAGAATGGCAGGGAAGGAGGGTGAGGAAATTTGTCTTCACTGGGAGGACGGGTAGAAACAAGCTTTTCAAAGTTGTTGCCGGTATCTCATGAAGGCCCAGGCTGCCACCATGGTGAGGGCAAACACTGGCACAAGCACCGTAGCTATAGGAATACCACTTGGTTCTCCTTCACTTCGATGTCCTATAGGTCCATTCTGCACCTGTAACTGGAAGGGGAAGAAAAATGTTAACTCTAGTGACTAATGTGCATTTATCACAATCAAAATATCCAGGTTGACACATCAGCTGGGTCTATAGTCTCTAGACCACCTAAAGCTGTAAACCTCAAGCTCTATCTAGCAGAAGAAGTATTCTTCTTGTCCTAAACTGATGCATCAGTGTCACAGGTTCTTTGGAAAGAAAACAGGCCTGATGGGAAGGCATTTAACCTTTCTGTGCTAATGACCTAAAGGGACCCCGGAGGGTAAGAGAGATAACTTCTTTGTATTTCTGTACTGCCACCACCACCTCTATATGTATAACATATCAGAAAAATGAAGATATGAATTAAAACCTATTGATCCTATGGGGAAGCTAGTGGGGGATGGGGAGGAGGGCATCTTTCTTGAAATGCTTACTTACAAAGATTATCAGTCATCAGAATGCAGTAAGAGCATATCTGAGCAATGTCAACACGTGCAATGCTATCACTTGGAAATGCTTTCCAATTCACAGAAGGCACCCACTCCCTCCTAAGATAGGGTCTTATCCTTCATCCCCTAGTTTGTAATACCACAGAGATAAAGGTGAAACCTATATGGAAGAGAGGTAAAAGACTCAGAGTAAAAAAGTAAAAAGAAATTCTATCCTAGTGGTTATAGTTTTCTATTGCTTAAGTATTTCTTTTTGAGGCTGGATGATCTTTCTTCACTTCAGTCATTTTTTTCAGGGTGGCTCTTCTTATGACAGGTATCAACTCTTAATGGCTAATTTGCAAAAATTATGGTGCCACATTGTTTCAGTTAGATTTAACTTTCTCATTACAATCCATGAAACCCTGACCCCTTCATCTGAAAGGCAAGGCTGCACGAACTACCTTTTATACCCTCTATTCCACCTCTACATCTCTTACTCATTTCCTCATGAGATATCTGAGAGGGTACGCTCAATAGAAAGACAGTTTTTAGGGCTAGGTCAATTTCCTGACCAGAAAGTCTGTTTTATTAGGAGTTATTATTTATGGATGTTTCCTAAAAGGTGAACATTAAAATCACTTCCCACATACCTTCAAAAAGAATTCTAATCATATCTGAAGTGTATGCCTATATTTACTTGCCTTTATTTACTGCATAAATTCTCCTATGCTTTAGAAATACAGAAGAGCCAAGGCAGAAGCAGCCAATGACCAATACTGGCTCTGATGTACCTGTTTTCTAATCCATCACACCCAGATTCTGCTTGTAACATTGGCTGTATTCTCAGATATCTTTCAGGTTTTGCCTTCTCCAATTTTTTTTACTAGCTCCTCTCAATCTTCTTCAGCCTTTGAATCCTCACTCCGCCACTGGGTGAGGCAGAGTGCACCAATTTAAGGAGCAACTTTAAAGGCACATTGAACCTGTGCTGTGAATACACTTAGAAATCCTTAGTGCTAAGGGAGGAATTACTTCTACCCAGGCTTCCCTTCCCATCATCCAAATTATAAAACACTACAAAATAAAAAGCAGATGCAGGGATAGGTACTGCACTAACTGAATTCTGAATTCCATTGCTGTTTTCCTGGAGCTACCCTTTGAGCATGAGAGCTTTGGCCAAGAGGGTCACCAAGCTGACATGAG
>NW_007727852.1:172374-174311 GCF_000696425.1 Galeopterus variegatus | reverse complement strand
TTTTTTTACTAGCTCCTCTCAATCTTCTTCAGCCTTTGAATCCTCACTCCGCCACTGGGTGAGGCAGAGTGCACCAATTTAAGGAGCAACTTTAAAGGCACATTGAACCTGTGCTGTGAATACACTTAGAAATCCTTAGTGCTAAGGGAGGAATTACTTCTACCCAGGCTTCCCTTCCCATCATCCAAATTATAAAACACTACAAAATAAAAAGCAGATGCAGGGATAGGTACTGCACTAACTGAATTCTGAATTCCATTGCTGTTTTCCTGGAGCTACCCTTTGAGCATGAGAGCTTTGGCCAAGAGGGTCACCAAGCTGACATGAGACAGGTTCATGGCAGTGACAGAGAAAAGCATTTAATGAATACCAGAAAACCTACATCTTTGTAGTTAGTTTTATAAATTGGTTTTATGAATAAGAGTCTTCAAGAGTAGACATATTGTTCCTACCAAAAAGTAAAATTGATTCTAGGTTCTTTTCTCTTTTTATTTTGTTGTCAAGCTCTATCTTTAAGGCATATACCTTGAAGCTAGGACCTGTGTTGCACTGTGAATTTCCTTTAACGATAAGCGGAAATACCAGAGGACCGCCACCTGTGCCAGATAAGCTCTTTAAAGAAGAGAGAGTAAAAGAAAAAAAGAAAAACTACTGAAGATTACACCCACAGAGTTATTCACAAGAATGGTGCAAATGCCTGGTGCCAGGTGTCTAGCTGCAAGTGACACCTACCCTGTGCTGCACTCTCAGGGAAACAGCATAGCCTGCATTACGAAAGAGGTCTACAGCATCCTGGTGCAGCAGGTTCTTTAGGTCTTGACCATTTACCTGCCAAAAACCGTAAGAAAGAGTAGTAAGAGAAGCAAAAGACTAACTTTCATAAGTCAACAATTTACTTTCTTATGGCCTTTAAAAAACAAACTTTATATTACTAATCCTTGACATTGCCAGCTTCAACTCTAGAAATGTCTCTATGAAACTCTCCCACAACTTATTCTGACATGGTGTAAATAGCCCATTCTATTGGGTTTGTTCTATTGTGAACAATTTATGAATACTCCTATCCTCCTCAAATTTGCTAAAAACTGTATTTCTTTGACAGTCAACCCTTAAAAAATACTTCAGTGTCGGTCAATCCTACCACTTACAGGTAAGAGATGTTAAGGAATACTGGTATTAATATGTTTTGGTATTAGGAGTGACACTGGCACAGGTGATATCTATCTTATGCTGCACTCAGTGACACATCACAGCCTCATGTATAAAAGATGAGTAATCTTGCATAAGAGTCAATGTCACCATCAGCAGCAAAAGCAGCGAGAACATCTATTTATTTTAATAGGTTCTGTGCTACACATATATTACCTAATTTCATTCTCACAAGAACCCCATGAAGTAGAGGCTATTTTTTATCATTTGCACAGAGGTAGAAATTAAAGCTTAGTGTGATTACCAAGTATAGGGGCTAGGGCTAGGGTTTTTGAATAATGGAAGGAAGATCAAAGTGCCCTTGCATTTCACTGTTCCTTCTTCACTATTATTCCTCCACCTTGACTCACCAACCATCCTCTGCTCAGTTGAAACTCAAGCTGTTGACTTAGTCAACACTCATCTTCCCAGTCATGATCTTTCTTCTCTAAGAGGTTCATAATCTTCCCTCCACTCTATCTCCTGCTAATATCCTTGGTGAATGAATCTAGCAACACTTTTCCCTTACAGACTGTCTACCTTCTCAAATTAGTAGTTTACAGTTCCATTCCACTTCACTCACCATTGACATAAACTTAGTTTTCAACATCAGACATGCTTCAGCTTCAATATATCAAACTCTTAAAAACCTGGCCATGGGCTGGCCCAGTGGCGCACTCGGTAGAGTGCGGCGCTCCCGCCGAGGGTTTGGATCCCACATAGAGACCGGTCCGCTCACTGGTTGAGCG
>NW_007727852.1:165362-171700 GCF_000696425.1 Galeopterus variegatus | reverse complement strand
GCTCCCGCCGAGGGTTTGGATCCCACATAGAGACCGGTCCGCTCACTGGTTGAGCGCGGTGTGGGCGCGACACCGAGGTTGCAATCCCGTTGCCGGTCACGAAAAAAGACAAAAAGGAAAAAAAAAAAAAACCTGGCCACAATTTCTACTTTTTTCATACTTCCTATTCCTCTACTGAATTTCCTCTTTATCCTCATCAAAGTCTTTAACCTTTTTAGACTTTACTTGCATCCTTATCCATCTAGGAGTACCTGTCATAATTTCAACAAAACACTTGGTAAATCATTAGAATCCCTATCCCCATGATCTTCTGACATCTTTCCAGTCCTGGGCAACATACTGCATCTACTTTCCTTGAAATCATTGAGTTGAATATACCTGGAGAAAGATACAGTCACATTCTCCACCATAAATCCATGCTACCTAACTACAGCTCATCCTTACAACCCTTCTAACTCATCTAGTCAACTCCCTAATAAATACACAGTGATAGCTGTTCCAGATCTTTTCCCACCATCAACCCCAACCCCAACTTCAATCCTCTCAGCAGATTCCTTTGCCTCATCTTTTGTGAGAATATTGAGGACTTCTAACATTCCCTCCATTTTCTTTCCTTCCCCCTCAATTATCACATTGATGTTGTAAATTAATTAAATTTTTACAGGCTTTGCAGTTTTGTTTGTATTTAATGCTATACGATTAAAAATTTTAGAGTTGTATAAAAACATAAGGTAAGTTTATATGTAAAATTTTTATTCATTTGTATATACTGAAGTAGCATTAAAATTAAAAAAGCAATTTAGTTAAGTGCCACTTCTTGACAAGGCCTTTCTATATACCTTCACTAGATGTGATTGATTTACTTCTTTGAATCTCTGTATTATGTAACTCTCTTAAAGATCAAATTGAACTCTGCCTCACATTATATCACTTTACATTTTACCACAAGTAACTTGAAGAGGTTGTATCCCTTCAGTGTTGATCATTATAACCCCTATAATACCTGAAGAGCACCTTGTGCAACACTTAGCACATAATACATGTCACATGCTTTCCTGAAGGTTGGCTGTAGAGGGCATTCTATCTACAAAGGCCATAACTACACAAAGCCTGACTGATGTTAAGCTCAGTATTCCACAAAGCTGACAGGCCTGGATCTAATAGCAGTTCTACCCATCAGCAATTCAGTGTGTAATCTTGGGTCTCATCTGAGCCTCCTTCTGCTAACAGGAAGGAGAGACACTGGTGACATAAGGCAAAAGAAGTTGCTGTAAATGGCATAGACCAATTTTGCCAATTACACCTTTCAACCCTCCCAATTAAGCTTTCTAAAGGTATTCTAATATGATGTTATTCTATTTTTTTTCTATTTTATTTTAAAAATAAAACCCTAAATAAGAGACCTTTTAGAGATGCAAAGGGAATTTCTTTTTTAAAGAGCCATTTCTCATCTTTTGCCCAAGGTAAACCTGACCCATAAAGCAAATCATGATTATGACTTTCTAACCTGACCATGTCATTTAAATGCTGAAGTTAAATTTACCTTCCAATATTTATCTCCTCTAAGCATTTTTACTGATTCCACTTGCCTAGTGACTAACCACCAAGTTTGTAGATTTTACCCCTATCTATCTGTGGAATCCACTCTCTTTATAACTATCTTTATTAATATAGACCAGTGGTTCTCAAAGTGTGGTTCCACAACCAGCAGTATTAGCATCACCTGGAAACTTGTTAAAAATGCAAATTCTTAGGCTTTGTCCTAGTAACCTGTGTTTTAATAAGCCCTCCAGGTGATTCTGAAGTTTGAGTTGGCTCTAACCTAAGCTGCCTGAAACAGTCTTAAAACTGCTCTCCACTCCCAGACTACTTCCCCTATTTAATACATACTCCATGCATATACAGATTTCATCAGTGATTTTCCATTTACTGGAGAAGTGAGTTTTCAAATATGACTCATTACAGAAGACTGTGAATTCACCCAGTAGGTCAAGACCAGGATTAATTTTTAAAAAGTAAAATTAGAAGAAAACACAAAATATCAGGATGCATCAATGTACAAAGTTTCGTTTTGTTAAACTTTTTCAAATATGGATACATATTCCTTATTTGATGAATAAGAAATGTACGTATAGTTGTCCCTTGGTATCTGAGGGGACTGGTTGCCAGACCCCCACTGACAACAAAATCTGCTTGATGCACAAATTCCTTATAAAAAATAGTGAAGTATTTGCATATAACCTATGAACATTCTCCCATACACTTTAAATCATTCTAGATTACTTATAGTACCTAATACAATGTAAATGTTATGTAAACACATGCATACTTCAAAAAGTTCAAGGAAAAATAAAAGATAATATGCCAACGTCAAGGGTTCGGATCCCAGTATCAGCTAGCAGCTCCCCCCTCCCCAAAAAAGATAATATGAATCCATGAACTTTTTGAAATACACTCATAGTTGTTACACTGTATTGTTTAGAGAATAGTGATAAGGAAAAAAAAAAAAAGCCTGTACGGTACAGCTGTAATCATACATGTTTTTTCTTCCTCAAATATTTTCAATCCATGGTTGGCTGAATCCGCAGATACAGAACCTGTGGTTATGGAACCCGTGGATATGGAGGTCTGACTGTAGTTCCTCTTATAGGTCATAATTTTATAAGTTTGAAAAACACTTCTGACAGCAGTGGTTCTCAAACTTTATTGTGCACAGTCACCAGGGGATCTTGTTATTATGCANCGTTTTGTTAAACTTTTTCAAATATGGATACATATTCCTTATTTGATGAATAAGAAATGTATGTATAGTTGTCCCTTGGTATCTGAGGGGACTGGTTGCCAGACCCCCACTGACAACAAAATCTGCTTGATGCACAAATTCCTTATAAAAAATAGTGAAGTATTTGCATATAACCTATGAACATTCTCCCATACACTTTAAATCATTCTAGATTACTTATAGTACCTAATACAATGTAAATGTTATGTAAACACATGCATACTTCAAAAAGTTCAAGGAAAAATAAAAGATAATATGCCAACGTCAAGGGTTCGGATCCCAGTATCAGCTAGCAGCTCCCCCCTCCCCAAAAAAGATAATATGAATCCATGAACTTTTTGAAATACACTCATAGTTGTTACACTGTATTGTTTAGAGAATAGTGATAAGGAAAAAAAAAAAAAAAGCCTGTACGGTACAGCTGTAATCATACATGTTTTTTCTTCCTCAAATATTTTCAATCCATGGTTGGCTGAATCCGCAGATACAGAACCTGTGGTTATGGAACCCGTGGATATGGAGGTCTGACTGTAGTTCCTCTTATAGGTCATAATTTTATAAGTTTGAAAAACACTTCCATGGTTGGCTGAATCCGCAGATACAGAACCTGTGGTTATGGAACCCGTGGATATGGAGGTGTGACTGTAGTTCCTCTTATAGGTCATAATTTTATAAGTTTGAAAAACACTTCCTGACAGCAGTGGTTCTCAAACTTTATTGTGCACAGTCACCAGGGGATCTTGTTATTATGCAGATTTTGATTCTGTAGGTTGGAGGAGGTTCCTGAGATTCTCTGCATTTCTAACAAGTTCCAAGGTGATAGCCAGACTGGACCTTGGACCTCATTTTTAATACCAGGAGCTACTTAGCTGAACAATCTTAGAATTGTTAACTTGCTACTTCAGCTTCCTTAACTCATAATATAATAAGTTTTATTGAACCTGAGATATGGCACATTTTCAACATGCTAAAAAATTTTGTTGACTCTGAATGTTCAGAGAATCAGGATGGTATTGTTCTGGTTAACAGATGAAGAAACAAAATTTTTTTTGTTTTAATTCTGGTTGTTAGCAGTCTTTATAAAGGTGTTTCCTAATTCCTATCTTGGAAATTAACTGAGTTAAAATCAGTTTGATGATTAAGAATTCTGAATTACCTCAGAATAATCTAAAACAGTAGCTCCGACTATAGGATAATATAAATGTAAGATGTAGACATATAGAGAATTAATGGGCTCAATTTGGTGAGCAGTGATCTCAGATTATACTCTGGATATTTTTTTAACCAGGATCCTAAAATGAGGACATTTTTTGTCCCCTTTTTCATCAAAGTTGAAGGAATAAAAATAGATTATCTAGATCCAATTAATCAGGCACAACAAAACAGTCAGTGTTTTATGACGGAGTGGTTCTTGTCACTGGGCAATTAACTTAGATGCTTACTCCGTGCCAGCTACAGGCCTAGGTGCTGGAGATACAGAGATGAGAAGACAAGAGTCTTCCCAAGAGGTATTTTCTCTAAAGGATTCTGCTGTATATTTCAGTGTCTGCAGCTGATTGGATGGGGGTTTCTGCTGGGTCTCTCCCACTGATTTCTAAGCTAAGGGTAGAGACCAGTCTTTCATTTTCTTTATAACTTTCCATAGCATCTGGCACAATGTTCTGAAGGCCATTAAGTACAATAGTTGATAAATGTTGATGATGAATGCTTTCACTCACCAAAGTAAGAATTTTACTTGAACAGAATATGAAACACAGCCATCTAATGGCCCAATCTATGTGATTTTGTTATATAAGGGGTTGGGTTAAAACGGAATATTCATCTGTGCAGTGTAACAACCAACTACACCAAGCTAAGCTTCATAAAAATGTAGAGTTCACTGAGGATTGACTATTCTTGACTATCCATCTCCCTTCATTTGGGGAGACACACAGGGGAAATGAAAAGACTAGACAATTTACATTTTTTTTTAACAAAAAGAAAATTTCCCCAGGTTCCACAGTGACCTACTACAATATTAAGACACCCTCACCAATACGCACACACAAAATAAACTATGGGTGAGGAACTTACAGACCTCATCAGGTCTGTTTTTCCACTGGTAATATCTGTTTTTGTTTCATAGTTGTCAAATGCAATGTGGCATCAAAAGTCATTTACATGCATTAGTTAAGGAAATTTACTTTTTCTTTTTTTTCCTTTTTTAGTTTAAATCATCCACGGTAATAACAAAAAATTAAATTTTACTTTTGATGAGAAAAAGGAAACTACATGATAAGTCATACAGTTATTTAATTTTAGAACTTGAAGCCAAGAAAATTTGTGGGCATTATTTAGGGACAATGGAAAGATTAGTAGTCAATATTAACTCACAGAAAATTTACAGATCACTTAATAATACTTCTATTAGTTATCTAAAATGAATATGTGCTAAGGAAAGGACACAGTCTTAGTTTGATTATCTAAGAAAACTTATAGAAAAAAATGAGGCATGTTTATAAACATGGAAAAATAACCGACGTGAGAATAGGAATGTCCATAAAAAATGAATGGGATATAGACTAATAAATGATCTAGCACCATTTTATACAGACTTCAAAGCCAATAATAAATTAAGTAAGTCAAAGGAATGAAGTGAGTAAAATAGATAGAACCATTTAAAAGCTATGGCCTACCAGGTTCACTTAAGGAAAGAGAGGGAATAGGATGTCACGGGTGAAGGAGGCAACAGAGGCTATTTCATAATGTTTCTTGAGGAATGGAATATAGAAAGAATTTTGGAATAAACTCTTAGAAGGGAAATTGAAGTCAAAAGAATGTAGGCTTAGGTAGAATCAGCTAGAACATAAACATATTCTTTGTAATATGTCATATATCTTTGTAATATTTAATCTCATATATATCTTTGTAATATTTCTTATATTTCTTTTATTTTGATAAACTAATCCTCTTTGCTATAAATTTTACGGTCAGGTGAGCTCAGTTTTTTAGACATCTACTTTTCATTGACATTTATCTCCCACCATCCATCACTACCTCCTACCCCTTTTTTTAAAACCTGAGAGGCCTAATTTCTTTTCTCTGTGGGGCAATGCTCCACGTAAGAAAGGTTCCTCTTCTCTGCTTATGTCTAATAAATTCTTTCATATTTAGGTTTATGTCCTTTTTTCTAATTCTACCCTTTATAGAAAGACAAATTTCAGTTTTTATATAAAACCATACATACAATCTACTGTTAATTCACCACGCAACTCTCTTCTTAGGGTAACTAATCCTAGCTTCTCACTTAACTTTTAGGAGGCAGAACAGTACACTGGTTAAGAGTAGAGGCTCCTGGGCCGACCCCGTGGCTCACTCGGGAGAGTGCGGTGCTGGGAGCGCAGCGGTGCTCCCGCCACGGGTTTGGATCCTATATGGGGATGGCCGGTGTGCTCACTGGCTGAGCGCGGTGCAAGCAACACCAAGCCAAGGGTTGTGATCCCCTTACCGGTCACAAAAAAAAAGAGTAGAGGCTCCCAATTCAGACTGACCAAAACTTTAGTCCCCTTCCACTTAC
>NW_007727852.1:162431-164685 GCF_000696425.1 Galeopterus variegatus | reverse complement strand
AGCAACACCAAGCCAAGGGTTGTGATCCCCTTACCGGTCACAAAAAAAAAAAAGAGTAGAGGCTCCCAATTCAGACTGACCAAAACTTTAGTCCCCTTCCACTTACTAGTTGTGTGAGACCTTGAGCGAGTTGCTTGACTTCACTAACACTCCAGTTTCTGCTGCAAAATGGGCATAATAATCATACCCACCTCTTAGGGTGACTATAATATTAAACAAGATAAGTTTAAAGTTCGTAGCATGCTACTTGGCATTTAGTACTCAAAAAACTTCCCACCATTCTCATTTTGCAATAATCAAATCAACCTTGAACCAAAGTTTTCCAAATAATATAGCTCTTTTCTTAACCTCTATACTGTTTGAGTTCTTCACCCACAGAGCCTAGGCTCCAGTGTTCTGGAGAGAATGTGATTTATGTGTCAAAATATTAAACTGCATAGATTCTAACTACATGCTATACCTTTATTTTAACAACCCACTAGCAATTTTTCCTTACTGTACCACTGCCAAGTTGACTCATATTTTTAGAATGTCTTTCTCCTGGGAGCTATAAGAAATAATCTGCTTCTAAACTTTTTAATATCCTTTTGAGATGAAAGGTGGATTATCACTGTCTCCACCTCACAGATTAATAACCAGGGTTTAGGAGAAGCTTAATGGACTCAAGTGAGGCAGTCAGTGAGAAAGACTGAAATACTGCCATCCATAATATTATATTTATATTCTGGATCAGCTAGGATACATTCTGAAGAATGACTCGTATTAATTTAGATAGGTTTAATTGCAACATGTTCTGATATACTTTCCTCGGGTCGAAGTGGACTCATAAAGGCTTCTTGAAGGCGGCATTCAGAACTATATTGCTGAGCGTGAGCTCTCAAAGACTCAGATGCCAAATGAAGAAAAGATGGAAGTTCTCTCTTTCCTTTCCTTTGTATTTCTGCCTTCATGTGCTGCTACCAAACAGGCCGGATGGCAGAGAAGTGTCCAATAAGCTGGCAACTATGGAGACTCAACACATATGACCTTTAATCACTAATCACTTGAACTGCATGAGAAGTAATTCAAAGTGGAAAATTCAAAACAAAACTATAACGATAATTTTTTAAAAGGACAAAACTATCTAATTATAGAGGTAGGTTCAAAATCAGGTCTCTCAGACTAATACTTAGTTCTGTCAATTAAGACTTCTCTTAGTCTATACTGTACTTGCTTTAACCTTTTCAAAAATTAGCCCTCCTACCCTATTCAATCAATGAGAGAAAGTAGGAAATAGTTTTCTCTTCAGACCAGGGCCCATGCCCATCTGGAAAAGAAGATAGGGGCTTTTGCCATGAGAAGAGAAGCCCTATCCTAGTTCAAATTCCCTTTTATATAAGTCTAGACTTTGAAGCCAGCTCTTCCAGGAATATCCTAGGTAACATCTCACCCTCTCAGCACTTCTCCATTCTTCATACCAATCACCTGCATTGTTTCTATACAAGTAATAAGCTGGTCATCTTCGGCAAGCCTTAAAGGTAAATTAAAAAAAAACAGCTATAGAATGATTATGTCCAAGCTACCATAACTGATAGCATCATAGTGATACTATGATAGCCAATAAAAAGTAGGGTCAGAGTTATATTTTGCATTTTAATAGTTTTAAAAATTCTTGTTTTGCCTGTATTTTGATTTATGCTTATTCTAATTTATTCTAAGACCAGGGGTCAATGGTCCTCTGTCTGTCAGTCAGCATTTCTAGGTTTGCCTAAATTTCCTAACTTGTTCATTTGTTAAACATATATTGAGCACTATGCTGGGATATAAAAGGTTAAAAAATACCCTTGAGGAAATTCCAGAAAATAATAAAATTAATGATTACCATGTAGTGTCTTAGTAGAGACACTGGCAGGATGGATGAAATGGGAGCACAGTGAACAGAAATCCAAATCAAACCACATTCCAATTTTTCATCTTAGTAATGGGTAGAAAAGGACCCTGAGTCTGAAAACACACTTAATTCCAATCTTTCTTCTTTGTGTCTTTTGAAATTAAATCTAATTATAAAGACTGACTGCCCCAAAGAAAGACAAACATAGTGTTTTAATCAACAATAGGGAGGTGATAAAGTAATGGAGATAGACCAAAACTGTGGGTTTTACATCTCTTCTCCCCCCACCAGCCCCTCACCCCTCCGTTTCGTGTTTTTTGAACCCGAACAAGTAACTTCACACTCTCAGCTTAATTTGCCTTGTCTGCCAAGTAAGGATATTAT
>NW_007727852.1:160430-162132 GCF_000696425.1 Galeopterus variegatus | reverse complement strand
GCTGACTGCCCCAAAGAAAGACAAACATAGTGTTTTAATCAACAATAGGGAGGTGATAAAGTAATGGAGATAGACAAAAACTGTGGGTTTTACATCTCTTCTCCCCCCACCAGCCCCTCACCCCTCCGTTTCGTGTTTTTTGAACCCGAACAAGTAACTTCACACTCTCAGCTTAATTTGCCTTGTCTGCCAAGTAAGGATATTATCCTCCATGCCAATGGTAGGGTTGGAAAAGTTGATGGATCAAATTTCCTCCCACTCAAATACATAATCCGAATATTTCCAGATACAAAAAGGCAAGCAGGAATCTTCCCAAGGAAGGGTTAGTGGGAGGACCCACAGTCTAGGGAATAAAGGACAGTGAAGGAGGCCAAAGCCAGTTCTCACCGAGAGGATCTTATCACCCTCCTGGAGCCGCCCATCCAGGGCCGCAGCCCCGTTCTCTTTGATGCGGCTGACGTAGATGCCACTGTCGTTGGAGACATACTGCTGATCTGTCCCACCGACGATGTTGAAGCCCAGCCCTGAGAAAATCACAGAGGAATGAAGACGACAGGGGTGAAGAAGAAAGAATGGGATTAGAGAAGAAGAGGTGAAAGAGACAGGAAAGGCCTGGTGAGGAGAGGCTGATGAGTCAGACTGTGATGTAGCTGCTGAACAGTCATGAATAATAAGGGCAGTAAGTAACATCACCAACAGAGGTCAAGAGTACCCAGAGTTGCCCAGTCAGATCATGCGGGACTAAAAATAAAAACACAGTGATCAGGGCCGAGCCCGTGGCGCACTCAGGAGAGTGTGGCGCTGGGAGCGCAGCAGCGCTCCNTCATTGGCTGAGCGCAGTGCGGCCGGTCTCAAAAAGGACAAAAAAAACCCCCCCAAAAAACACACAGTGATCAACATGGTTTGCTGAATATATAATGAAAGATCTATACAGAACTTGGAGAATAATGGTGAATCTTATAAGATGTAAGTTCTTTGGCTCACATTTGATTTTGACCCTGTTGATGGCATTCAGAGGACTCAATTCCTGACATTCCTGGTATTAATGTAACAGGGTTAGCTGTGTTCATGAGAAAAAGCTATTATCAAATGAATTGTTCTTAGTTTAGTAAGAGAGTTTCCTAAAAATACTTTCCCCTCCATACTTTTCTTCTCCCAAAGCTTCTGGAGAGTTTGTGTATAGTACTGTTTTGGAAAAAGAGGTTTTGGGAGTTTCATTACCTTTTCTCTATTTTGGGTTTGGGGGAGGGTAGTGGTGTAGGTGTGCACAGGAAACCTCAGACCAGAAAGGCAACTGCTACTTCATGATAGGACTAAATCATTAAATTCATTCTCCTTCCCTGTCTACCTCAAGTGCAAACAACCACATACTAAGATANTTAGATATGCAAAATGAGTAAGTTCGAGAGATCTGCTGTACACCACTGTGCCTAGAGATAACAATACTGTTTGTATGCTTATAAATCTGTTAATAGGGTAAATCTCATGTTAAGTGTTTAAAATAAAACAGAATAAAATATTAAAAGAAAAAAAGAAAAAGAAAACTGACTACCAAAGTACTATTTCCCTAGACCAATCAAATTGTGAAAATAATTTCATTTTACAGAAATCACTGTTATAAAGGGATTTTACCTATGCGTTAAGATCTTCCAGGCAAACAGAAAAGAAAAACGAGCTGGAGTAGCTATTCTCATATCTGACA
>NW_007727852.1:155076-155604 GCF_000696425.1 Galeopterus variegatus | reverse complement strand
AGGTTTCGGTGATGGGACATAATAATCAACTACATTGTAT
Source organism: Galeopterus variegatus (assembly GCF_000696425.1). NCBI lineage: Eukaryota > Metazoa > Chordata > Mammalia > Dermoptera > Cynocephalidae > Galeopterus > Galeopterus variegatus. The sequence continues at coordinate 155,564 of NW_007727852.1, read as the reverse complement.
ATTGACAAAATTTAAAAAAAAAGAAAAGGAAAAGGAACTTCCTTAGGGCTTTACATCAGCTACTGGTAGAATTCAGGGTCACAATGTAATGAGAAAGAAAATAGTTTGGAAATAACTTAAAAATAAAAATCTGATGGTGAAATTGGAAGGAACAGCATAATCACCAGCCTACTACTGGTCTCCATAGAAAACAGACACTTAAAGAGACATACGTGTGCTTTCTAAAAAGGTCTCCCCACTGAATGGGATGAAAGCTTACACCTGAAGCTCACAGTATTAACATAAGCACTAACAAATCAATCTGTGTTTTAAAGAAAACATGACCAAAGAGAGAAGCAACAGGAAACATCTAATTTAAATAGCATACCTTGTGCATGTAGTCTCTGTAGTTACAGAATAAAAAGGATTTAAGATAAATGATAGGAAGAGCTCCTTCTGGAAGATGACAATTAAAGGGTAGAATATGAAAAACAGGAGCTTTAAGTTAC
>NW_007727852.1:154063-154840 GCF_000696425.1 Galeopterus variegatus | reverse complement strand
AACATGACCAAAGAGAGAAGCAACAGGAAACATCTAATTTAAATAGCATACCTTGTGCATGGAGTCTCTGTAGTTACAGAATAAAAAGGATTTAAGATAAATGATAGGAAAAGCTCCTTCTGGAAGATGACAATTAAAGGGTAGAATATGAAAAACAGGAGCTTTAAGTTACTAAACAGTTTTCTCAGAGCACCCTTAATTTGTATCATAGAAGGTGGAAGGTATTGGACAGGGGATGGTAGTTTAAGGTAACTTGGAAAGGTAGGTGAAACCAGATTATGGAAGGCTTTGAAATGACTTCAAAACTGTGACAGGTTTCAGCAAGGGAGCTGAGGCCAACCAGCCTCTGGCAATGCTGGAAGAAATTATTTAGAGAATAGCTTTCAATGAAATTCAACATTCTCACTATGGTTGGAATCTCTCACCAAACACTGCAGCTGCCTCTGGGGATGCTGGGAACAGGAAGCAATTGTTAAGCAGCTGAATGCAATTTAGTAGTTAGCAAGAGGAGGGACTTTGCTACTGGTTATTTAAAGTTACAGAACAGTGTCTAAAAAAAGAAAAGCATAGAAATCTTAACTGAGATTTGCTATAAATAAACAAGTACAGTCTACTAGCCACCCTCCAAAGTTACACTATATAGATACTTTAAAAAAAATAGGCATATTTAGGAGTTCTGGTCAAGATGGCGGACTGGATGGTTCCCAGTGTCACTTTCTCCGACAAATCAACCAAATTTACAACTATAAAAATGTAATATCAGCCAAGCTGGGGCCG
>NW_007727852.1:132562-153381 GCF_000696425.1 Galeopterus variegatus | reverse complement strand
TCATGAAGGCGGGAGAAACTACGATGAGAGAAAGAAAAAGCTGCTCTGAGCATTTCAGGCCACAGCTAATTTAAGGCTCGAGCTGATGAGCACATGGAGCAGGAGCTGGCAGAAGCTGCAGCTGTGCCCTTCAGATGGAGTTACTTGGAGGCAGCAGGGGAGAAGAAAGCCTTGGCGGCCCCCAGGACAGCAAGACCGCTAATAGGGTTCCCGTGGACCCACGCAGAAGCGAGGAGCCACAACCGGAAAAGGGGAGCCATTCAGAGGCCAGTGAGTCATCGCATGGGAACAGTGCAGGGCCTGTCCCATGGGAGGTGTTTGGAGCTTGGGCAGTGCGTGAGATGGGAACACCGGGAGAACACTGGGACACAGCAAGGACAGCCGACCTGCCCCCCAATCAGCACAGGACCACTCAGAGGAAACCGGTCTGGAATGCAGAATTGCATGGGGTGCAGTTTGATGAAAAAACTCAGGCCCAGATCAGAGTTTCTACAGAACACAGATCTACCAGGTCTCTGGAGAGCTGGAAATACCCATAAGGATCAACGATTAAACCCTGAGCTGCACAAAAAGTCTTCCCTAGGAAAACAGAGCAAAGTAGCAATTTAAACAACTACACAGCTCAAGTACTGGTTCCCACAGGAAGTTCCCCCATGTTAGAAGCAAAGGACAAAAAATTAGTTCCAGCTCAGGCACACCACCAGCACCTTGGGGCCTGCCTGGGAACTGGAGGGTTGGCTCTGGGGACTGGACCCCACTCCCACTTCCAGGCAAACTGCACCAGTCTCTCAGGGCCTGCCCAGGGACCCAAGGCATGGAGAAGGGGACTGGACCCCCCTCCCACAACGAGGCACACCAAGCCAGCACTTCAGGTCCTGCCCATGGACCTGGGGTATGGAGTCAGGGACCAGACTACCCTCCCACAACCAGGCACACCATGCCAGCACCTCAGGGCCCACATGGGGCCCAAGGCATGGAGAAGGGGACCAGACCTCTCTCCCAGAACCAGGCATACCACACCAGCGCCTCAGGCCCTGCCCAGGGACCTGAGGCATGGAGAAGGGGACCGGACCTCTCTCCCACAACCAGGCACACCACACCAGTACCTTGGGGCCCGCCTGGGGACCTGAGGCATGGAGAAGGGGACTAGACCTCTCTCCCACAACCAGGAACACCAAGCCAGTGCCGTGGGGCCCACCTGGGTACCCAAGGCATGGAGAAGGGGACCGGACCCTCCTCCCACAACCAGGCACATGGCTCCAGTGCCTTGGGGCTCGCCCAGAGACCTGGGGCATGGAGAAGGGGACTAGACCGCCCTCCTTCAACCAGGCACATCAAGCCAGCACCTCGGCACTGGCCCAGGGACATGGGGCATGGAGAAGGGGACCAGGCCCCTCTCCTTCAACCAGGCACACCAAGCCAGCTCCTTGGGTCTTGTCCGATGACCTGAGGCATGGAGAAGGGGACTGGCCACCCCTCCCACAACCAGGCACATGGCTCCAGCGCGTTGGGGCCCACCCAGAGACTTGGGGCATGGAGAAAGGGACCAGACCCCCCTCCCACAACCAGGCACACTAAGCCAGTGCCTTGGGTCCCGCCCAGTGACCCGAGGCATGGAGCCAGGAACCAGACCCTCCTCCCACAACCAGGTGCATGGCACCAGTGCCTTGGGGCCTGCCCAGGGACCAGAGGCATGGAGAAGGGGACCAAACACACCCAAAAACCAGGAATACCGCCAGAGTCAAGTAGCATACCAAAAACAGCCCCTACATGTGGGTGGCCCACCACAGCCACCACAATAACCATGGCTGCTGCAAAAGCAGCTAGACGCCACAACCACCACACGGATGGTCCACCAACCACTGAAGTGCATTCACACAAGAAGAATCACCAGCAGAGACAAAGAAGAGGATGTCTCTTTCTACAAAGCCCATTTCAGAATGACAGAAAAAGGATCTGCTCTATGATAATATTGGGGGACCTGGTCACATCTCTCAGCATTGGACAGATCATCTAGGCAACAAATTAACAGAGTAACCATTATTCTTTCAGAAGGAGAAAAGAAATCTAGGGCAATTAGAGGGGGGAGGAGGAGGAAGGGGGGATGGGGAGAGATTGGACAAGGGGTATAAAGAATAATTACAATTTGTAACAATATATATGCTAGCAGTATTGATTTAATCAACATATCTCAATGTTCAACCCCCAAAATATGTATAACCGATTTTGATTCAATAAATAAAATTTTTTTTAAAAAGTAGGCATATTTATAACCCATTGCCACTTCTGTTGTAAATGACCGAACCTCTTAACATGAAAACTCTTGGATTGACCTGAAGCTCTTTCTTTAGCCAGAACATCTGCAGACTGAGCTTAACTATAATTCAAAGTATTGCTGCAATAAACATGAGTCACCACATTATACTGGTAATGACTAGAGGCATTACCAATTCAAACCTGAGTCCTATGGATACCTACAAAATCTCCAGTTCACTGTTCAATAAAAAGTACTGATCATTCATCAAGTCACCTATAAGGGAATCCCCATCAGAGTAACACCAGATTTCTCAACAGAAACTACAGGCCAGAAAAGACTGGGATGATATATTCAAAGTACTAAGAGAAAAAACCTGCCAGCCAAGAATACTTTACCCAGCAAGGCTATCTTTCAGAAATGAAGAGGAAATGATGTATTTCCCAGACAAACAAAAGCTGCAGGAGTTCACTATCACACAACCAGCTCTACAAGAAATCCTTAAGGATTCTGCACCTGGAACACAAAAAATGATAATCAACACCATGAATACACTAGAAAGAACAAACACCACTGGTAGAGCAGACATGCAAATGAAAAAGAGAAAGAAACTATACCATACCCTCTCAAAAAAACAATGAAAATTGAAGACAGACAATAAAAGGTAAAGAAAAGAGCAAGATATTTAAATCAACTAGAGAAAAAGCAATTAAATGACAGGAGTAAGATAGTACCTCTCAATAACAACCCTAAATGTAAATGGATTAAATTCCCCACTCAAAAGACACTGGCTAACTGACTGACTGGATTAAAAAGCTAGACCCAACTATATGCTGTCCTCAAGAGACTCATCTCACAGGTAAGGATGTACACAGACTAATAGTGAAAGGATGGAAAAAATTATACCACACAAATGGAAAGCAAAAACAAGCAGGAGTAGCTATTCTTATATCAGATAAAATACTTTAAACCAAAAACCATAGAAAGAGACAAAGAAAGCCATTACATAATGATAAGGTGATCTCTTCAGCAAGAAGACTTAACAATCATAAATATATATGCACCCAACACTGGAGCACCCAGATATATAAAACAAACGCTATTAGACCTAAAGAAAGAGACCTTAATATGATAATAGTTGGGGACCTGAGCACAACTCTCTCAGCATTGGATAGATCATCTAAGCAACAAATCAACAGAGAAACATAGAATTTAAACTACCCTTTAGGCCAGTTAAACTTGGCAGATATCTACAGAATGTTTCATCCAAAAACTACAGAATATATATTCTTCTCATCGGCACATGTAACATTCTCCAGGATAGACCACATGTTAGGTCACAAATCAAGTCTGAACCAATTTTAAAAAACTGAGATCATTTCAAGTATTTTTTCAGAACACAACAAATTAAAACTAGAAATCAAGAACAAACAAAACTCTGCAAACTATACAAACACACAAAAACTAAACAACATGCTCCTGAATGATCCATGGGACCAAGAAGAAATTAAACAGGAAATCAAAAAATTTCTTGACACTAATGAAAATAAAGACACATCATAACAAAACCCATAGATAGTGCAAAAGCAGTACTAAGAGGGAAGTTTATTGCAATAAACACTTACATCAAAAGAATAGAAAGTTTCCAAAAAACAACCTAATGCTACAACTCAAAGAACTAGAAAAATATGAACAATCCAACCCCCAAATTTGTAGACAAAAAGAAATAATTAAGATCAGAGCAGAACTAAATGAAATAGAGACCCCAAAGATAATACAAAAGATCAACGAAACAGTTGGTTTTTTGAGAAGATAAACAAAATAGGCAAACCAAATGCAAGATTAACTAAAGAAAGAAAAGACCCAAATAATAAAAATCAGAAATGAAAGGGGAGACATTACAACTGATACCACAGAAATACAAAAAATCATTAGAGACTATACAAACAACTACATGCCAACAAATTTGAAAACCTGGAAGAAATGGACAAATTTCTCACCACATACAAATGACCAAGATTGAACCAAGAAGAATTAGAAAACCAGAACAGACCGATCACAGGCAACAAGACTGAAGCAGTAATCAGCAGTTTCCTAAAAAGAAAAGCCAAGGACTGGATGACTTTACAGCTGAATTCTACCAAACTTTTAAAAAGGAATACCAATTCTCTTCAAGCAATTCCAAAAAATTGAAAGAGGCCATTCTCCCAAACTCTTTCCATGAGGGCAGAATCACCCTGATACCAAAACCAGACAAAGATACAACAAGAAAAGAAAACTACAGGCCAATATCTTTGATGAACACAGATGCAAAAATCCTCAACAAAATATTAGCAATCAGAATACAACATATCAAAAAAAATTATACACCATGATCAAGTGGGATTCATCCCAGAGATGCAAGGATGGTTCAACATAGGCAAGTCAATAAATGTGATACAGCACACCAACAAAATCAGCACAAAAACCTTATGATTATCTCAATAGGTGCAGAAAAAGCATTTTGCAAAATTCAACATCCCTTCATGATAAAGACTGTTAGCAAACTAGGTATAGAATGAAGTATCTCAACACAATAAAAGCCACATATGACACACTCATTGCCAACATCATCCTGAATATTTCAGCTTTTCCCTTAAGGACAGGAACAAGACAAGGATGCCCACCATCACCACTCCTATTTAACATAGTACTAGAAGTACTAGCCAGAGCAATCAGGGAACAGAAAGAAATAAAGGGCATCCGGATTGGAAAAGACAAAGCCAAACTGTCCCTGTTTGAAGATGACATGATCCTATATATAGAAAACCTAAAGACTCTACCAAAAAACTCTTAGAGCTGATAAACGATTTCAGTAAAGTTGCAGGACATAAAGTCAACACACAAAAACCAGTAGTGTTTTAATGCTCTAATAACAAACTAGCAGGAAAATAAAGAAAGCAAGCACATTTAAAATAGTCACCAAAAAAAAAAAAAAAATGAAATACCCAGGAACCAATTTTACCAATGAAATGAAAGATCTCTATGACAAGAACTACAAATTGCTGCTGAAAGAAATTAAAGAGGACACAAAAGGATGGAAAGACATTCCATTTTCTTGGACTGGAAGAATTAACATTGTGAAAATGTCCATACTACCCAAAGCAATCTACAGGTTCAATGCAATCTCCTCAAAATACCAATGACAATCTTCACAGAAACAGAAAAAACAATCCTAACATTCACATGGAACAACAACAGACCCTGAATAGCCAAAGCAATCCTGATCAAAAAAAAAAAAGAAAGAAAGCCAGAAACATAACATTTCCTGACTTCAAACTATACTACAACACTACAGTAACCAAAACAGCATGGTACTAGCATAAAAACAGACACTCAAGCCAATGAAACAGAGTAGAGAATCCAGAAATCAACACACATACTTATAGCCAACTGATCTTTGACAAATGCAACAGGAACATACACTGGGAAAAAGACTGCCTGTTCAATAAATAATGTTGGGAAAATTGAAAATCCATATGTAGAAAAATGACACTAGACCCATACTAGACACCATATACCAAAATCAACTCAAAATGGATTAGAGACTTAAATATTAGACCTGAAACTATAAAACTCCAAAAAGAAAACATAGGGGAAACACCTCAGGATATAGGACTGGGCAAAGACTTTATGAATATGACCCCAAAAGCACAGGGAACAAATTAAAAAATAAATAAATGGGACTATATCAAATTATATAAAAAGCTACTACGCAACAAAAGAAACAATTACCAAAGCAAAAAGGCAACCTCCAGAATGGGAGAAAATATTTGCAAACTATACATCCAACAAGGGATTAATATCCAGAATATACAAAGAACTCAAACAAATCAATGATAAAAAAACAAACAAGTAATCCAGTTAAAAAATGGGCAAAGGAGCTGAACAGACATTTCTCATATGAAGATATACAAATGGCCAATAATCATATGAAAAAATGCTCAACATCACTCAGCATCTGGGAAATGCAAACCAAACCACATTGAGATACCATCTCACCCCAATTAGACCGGCCATTATCAAAAAGACAGAGAATAAGAATACTGGTGAGGATGTGGAGAAAGGGGAACACTTACACCACTGGTGGGACTGCAAATTAGTGCACCTATTATGGAAAACAGTACTGAGGTTCCTCAAACAACTACAGATAGAACTATCATATGACCCAGCAATAGCAATACTGGGTATGTACTCAGAGGAATGGAAATCATCATGTCGAAGAGACACCTGCACTCCCATGTTTACTGCAGCTCTATTTACAATAGCTGTCCATCAACAGATGAATGGATAAGGAAAATGTGGTGTATATACTCAACGGAATACTATTCTGCCATTAAAAAATGAAATTCTGCCATTTGCAGCAACATGGACAAACTTAGAGAAAATTAAATTAAGTGAAATAAGCCAGGCACAGAAAGAGAAATTCCATATGTCCTCACTCATAAGTGGGAGCTAAAACAAAGAAAAAAATGAAAGAAAGAAACAATCACAATAATACGTTGAACAAAAAAAAAAAAAAAAAAAGAACTGAACTGTGGTTATTAGAGGTGGAAAAGGGGGAGGGGAACGGGGGTTGTGAGAAACTTGTTAAGGGTCATAAAGATTGATTACTTTTTGTAAACATTAGTATACTAATTATCCTGACTTGATCACCACATATTGCACACATGTATTGATATTCAATTCTGTATCCCACAAATACATATAATCAATTATCTTTCAATAAAAATACTGTCAAAAAAAAAAAAAAGGACGAAGAGCAGGAAAAAAAAGGATTGATCATTTACTACATGTCAGGCACTGAGTTATGTCCTCAGGAAGACATAAAGTTTAACTGCAAAACAAAGTTTTTCCTTTTCCCTGTCCCTTTTGGATATTGCAGAAGCAAATCAAAATGAGAAGACCTGGTTCTAAGTTGAACTCCATAACTTACCAGATGTGTGGACTGAAGCAAGTCAGTTTACCTCTGATCCTCAGCTTCCTTTTCTGTAAAATAAAGATTACAAATTCTGCCCTCTCTACCTCAAAGGGTAATTGTTAGGAGCCAGTAACATAAAATCTGAAAAAATTCTTAAACTATACAGTAGTTGCTGTATTGGGGTAAGGCACTAGGGAGTAGTTGTCAATAAACTAGTTACTGCTACAGCCCGTAACTACGTAGTTTGGTGGAGAAAGGATGAATAAATATATGGAACAAATGTGAAACCTCCTGAAAGATGGTAAGACAAATTAAAAAGTTCATCCATCTAAAAACAGCCAAAGACTGGATTAGCACACAAATTTATCTAAGTTAAGTATATCTATAACCTGTGACCTAGAAATCCCCCTCATGAGTAGTTTCTAGCAAGGGTGATATTCAAAATCTACAGCATGGCTGGCTGGTTAGCTCAGTTGGTTACAGCATGGTGTTGATAACACCAAGGTCAAGGGTTCCTTCCGATCCCCTTACCAGCCAGCCACCAAGAAAGGAAAGGAGAAGGAAGAGGGAATGAAAGGTAAAATAAGATCTACGACAATCATCCAGTACATGCATCAAGCAATTACTGAATTACTGAAGTCTCCCCTTCAATTTCAAAAGCATCCCAGTGTGGACAAATGTGATCATCTCATCTTTGTGGTTGTGTGAGATTGCTCATACTTTAGGGGTCTATTCTTTGGGAAATAAATAGATCAAAATATAGTTAAATGTTAGAAGCACTTAATAATTATATTTTATCAATCTATTTAATCATATATTGTATGATCAATCAATAAAGTAATATGGATAGAGTTTTAAAATGTAATGATATCCATAGACCAATACCTTGCTATAAATAAGAACACATACACACAAAACAATATTATCTATTTACAAAAATCCATGCATATTTGAGGACACATAAAATACACTGGAGTGGGAACCTATAAGGGGAAGGATACAGCTTGTGTTTTAGCTACGAAGGGTAAAAATATACCAAAAGAGGGATGTACTGTAACAGCGTGCTTTGGAGCTGAAGGATATAATTAATTCAGTTTTTAGCATCTAAGGTCCAAAAGGGGTTGATGGGAGAGGGGAAAAGAAAAAGAATGAGACTCAACAGACTTTTTTAAAAAGTGAGTGAATGAAGAAGTACTGTTTAGTGAACTCTAGTTATAATGTGCCAACACAATATAAAACATGGCAAGATTAAAACAGGTTGCTTGGCCTATAATTTAGATGAGTCTAAATGCAAAAAAGTAAAGGTGGCATAAGAATGACACCACTATAAGACTGGGAGAGAAAGTAGGAGAGCCTTGGAAAGTTAAAAAAAGAAATGCCTTCTTCTGGACTTCTCCTGACTACAGTCTGACTCTGAGACTGTTTATGAGTAAGAGCAACAGCAGTAGCAACAGCTAATATTTATTGAGCACTTAATATGTATCATGTAATATGTTATGCACTTTACATACATTATCTCATTTAATTTTCTCAATAAACACATGAAGTATTACTTTTTACAGATGAATTTAAAAGATAAGGCAGGGAGAAATGAAGTAACTTTACAAAAAGGTCACACAGCTCTTGGCAAAGCCAAGACTCTAAGCCAGGCTGTTTGATTCCTAACTGTGAGTTTTTAACCAATTTGCTACACTGCATCTTTCAGAAAACACGAACTGTTTTAGAAAAAATGTCTTCTGAGCACTGCTGGCTATCTTGGGAGTCAAATGGTCTTTGGGTTGGCTTTGAATAAACAATGTTGGGATAATGGTTGTAGGACAGTCTCCAAGAGTAATATATTCCAGAGGAAGAATTCATCACTGAAGATCTGTCATCATAGTTAGGGTCCCTATCGCTTACCTTCAGGCCAGAGAAGGAAAAACCCTTCATTTCATTCAGATTCTTGTCTATAAAATCTAAAAGACTGGTGTTTCACCTGTTATTCTGAAAACCATAATTCTGGACATAATTAAAATGAAACAAAATAATCCATTAATACCAAGGATTATAGCCACTTGTTGAACACTAGATTGAGAAATACCCTACTTCCCCTCTATCTGGAGGCTTTTTCTACCCCAAGATCAATCCCACTAATTTTCCCCAGACATCAGTCAAACTCTATTGATCATATAACCCTCTATCTATATTGTGGTAAAATACACTTAATATAAAAAATTAGGATTTTAAACATATGTAAGTGCATAATTCAGGGGCATTAAGTACATTCACAATGCTGTGCAACCATCATTGCTGTCCATATCCAGAACTTTTTCACCAAACAAAAACTCTATACCCACTAAACAATGAGAACTCCTCATTCTCTCCTCCCCCCAGCCCCTGGTAACTTCTATGATACTTTCTCTCTATTCTAGGTACTTCATATAGAGTCACACAATATTTGTTCTTTTGTGTCTCGCTTACTTCACTTGGCATGTCTTCAAGTTTCATCCATGTTGTGGCATGTATCAGAATTTCATCCCTTTTTAAGGCTGAATAATATTCCATTGTATGTATATACCACATTTTGTTTATCCATTCATTTGACAATGGACGTTTGGGTTGTTTCCACATTTGGCTAGTGCAAATAATGTTACTATGAACACTGATGTACAAGTATCTATTTGAGTCCCCACTTTCAAATCTTTGGGGTATATACCTAGGAGTGGAATTGGTGGATCACATGGTAATTCTATGTTTAACAGTTTAAGGAACTGCCAAACTGTTTTTCATAGTGGCTGCATCATTTTACTTTCCAGGGTTCCAATTTTACAATGCACAGGGTTCCAATTTCTCCACATCTTTTCCAACCCTTGTCATTTTTATTACCGTCACCCTAATGAGTGTGAAGTGGTATTTTAATATAGTTCTGATTGGCATTTCCCAAATGACCAGTGATGTTGAATATGTTTTCATGTGCTTATTGACTATTTGTATATTTTCTATGGAGAAATAACTATTTGAATTCTTTGCTTATTTTTTAATTTTTTGTTGTTCAGTTGTAAGAGTTCCTTATACATTCTGGATATTAATTCATTATCAGGTATATGGTTTGCAAATATCTTCTCCCATTCTGTAGGTTATTTTTAACTCTCCTCATAGTGTCCTTTGATGCACAAAAATTTTAAATTTTGACAAAGCCCAATTTGTTTATCTTTCTTTTGTTGCCTGTGCTTTGGGCATCACATCCAAGAAATTATTGCTAAGTCCAATGTCATAAAGCTTTTTCCTATCTTTTCTTCTAAGAGTTCTATTGTTTTAGCTCTTATGTTTAGTTATTTAATAAATTTCTAGTTAATTTTTGTATATGATGTAAAGTAAGGATCCAACTTCACTCTTTTGCATGTGGATATCCAGTTTTCTCAACACTGTATGTTGAAAAAAATGGGTATTTTGCTATTATTTGATGGAGTACTCTGTATATATCTATTAGGTCTACTTTGTTTATAATATTGTCAAGTTCTCTATTTCCTTATTGGTCTCTGTTGGTTGTCCTCTCCATTACTGAAAAGAGGGCTATTGAAGTCTAACTATTACTGTAAAATTGTGTATTTCTCCTTTCCAGTCTTTAACTTTTGCTTCATATATTTTTGAACTCTGTTGTTTTGGTGCATATATATTTATAATTGTTATATCTTCCTGATCAATTTACTTTTTGAATAACTATGTAATGTCCCTCTTTGTCTCTTGAGTGATTTTTTACTTTAACTGTATTTTGTCTGATATTAGTACAGTCACCCCAACACTCTTTGGGTAAGAGTGTTGCATAAAATATTTTTTCCATCCTTTCACTTTCAACCTACTTGTGTCTTTAGTTCTGAATTGAATCTATTATCAACAGCTTATCATTTGATTATTTTGTGTGTGTGGTTTCAAGAGTGTTTTTAAAAATTGAAACATAATTGATTGTACATATCTGTGGGGTAAAGCATTGAATATCAATACCTGTATGCAATATGTGATGCCCAAATCAGGATAATTTTATATTCAACATTACACAATATAATCATTTTTTGTTTTCGTGCATTCATTTTTAATCCATTCTGCCAATATCTGCCTTTTGATTGGAAAGTTTAATCTATTTACACTTAAAGTAATTACTGATAAGAAAGGACTTACTTCTGTCATTTAGTTATTTGTTTTCTGTATGTCTTACAATGTTTTTCTTTTGTCTTTGATTTATTATTTTTTTTGTGCTGACACTTTTTGAATCCCTTCTCATTTCCTTTTGTGAATATTCTATAGCTATGTTCTTGGTGGTTTGCCACAGGGATTACATATAAGATCTAAAAGAGATAACAATCTAATTTGAATTGATACCAACTTAACTTCAATTACACATAAAATGCCTACTCTTACATAGCTCCATTCTCCCTTTATGTTATTGATGTCATAAATTACATCTTTATACACTGCCTGATACACAGATTTATAATTGTTTTATGTACTTATGTTTTAAATCCTTCAGAAATCAAAAAAATGAAGTTATAAACCAAAATTATAATAACACTGAAATTAGAAAAAGAGCAAAGTAAACCCACAGTGAGTGAAAGGAAGGAAATAAAGATCAGAGCAGAAATAAACCATATAGAGAATCCAAAAACAGTAGAGAGAATTAATAAAGCCAATACTTGGTTCTTTGAAAAGATCAACAAAACTTAAAAACTTTTACCTACTAAGAAAAAAAGAGAGAAAGCCCAAATTAATAAAATTTTTAAAAAAAAGCAGAGAATACTACACAAAGAAAAAGGATTATAGGAAAATACCTCATTAACTGTACACCAACAAATTAAATAAGATACATGAAATGGACAAAGTACTTAAAATATATAAACTATCAAAACTGACTCATCAATTAATAGAAAATCTACATAGACCTGTAACATGTAAAGTTTTGGGGTCAGTAATCAAAAACCTCCTAACGAAAAAAAGCCCTTGACCAGATGGCTTTATTTGGTGAATTCCACCAAACATTTAAAAAAGAATTAATGGCAATCCTTCTCAAATTCTTCCAAAAATGGAAAAGTAGGAAACAGTTCCTAACTCACTCTATAAAGCTAGCATTACTCTAACACCAAAGCCAGACAAAGATACCACACCAAAAAGCAAACAAGCAAACTACAGACCAGTATCCCTTAAGAATATTGATGCAAAAATTCTCAATAAAATACTAGCAAATAGAATCCAACAGCACATTAAAAGGGTTGTACATCATGACCAAATGGGATTTATCCTAGAAACACAAGGGTAGTTCAACATAAGAAAACCAATCAATGTAATACAGTGTATTAACAGAATGAAGGAACAAAAGCAATACAATCATCTAATTGATGCAGAAAAAGCCATTCACAAACTCCAATACCAGTCCATGATTAAAAAAAAAACAAGACTAACCTTCAACAAACTAGGAACGGAGGGGAACATCCTCAACACGATAAACGGCATTTATGAAAAACCTACTACTAAGATCACACATAATGTTGAAAAAGTGAAAGCTTATCCCCTATAAGCAGGAACAAAACAAAGATGCATGCTTTTGCTATTATTTCACATTGTACTGGAAGTTTTAGATATTAGAACAAAAAACAAAAGAAATAAATGGCATCCAAATTCGAAAGCAAGATGTAAAACTCCCTCTTTTCACAGGTGACATGGTGTTATATATAGAATATCCTAAAAATTTTCCAAGAGCTAATAAGTTCAGAAAATTTGTAGATACAATACCAACACACAAAACTCTGGTATATACACTAGCAATGAATAATCAGAAAAGGAAGAAAGCAATTCCACTTATAGTAGCATCAAAAAGAGTAAAACACTTAGGAATGAATTTATCTAAGGAGGTAAAAGACTTGTATACTGAAAACTACAAACATTGCTTGAAGAAATTAGAGAAGACCCATATAAATAAACAGTCATGCCATGTTCATGTATTGGAAGACATAATATTAAGATGGCAATCCTTCCCAAAGTAATCTATAGATGCAATGCAATCTCTATCCAAATCCCAACATTTTTTCAGAAATAGAAGAGCTGATACTCAAATTCATATAAAATTGCAAGAATCCAGAATAACCAAAACAATCTAGAAAAAGAAGAAAAAGTTTTGAAGACTCATAGTCATAATTTCAAACCTCAGTACAAAGCTACAGAAATCAAAACAGTGTGGCAGTAGCAGAAAGTACTGGCCAAAAGGTGGACTGGGACAACTGGATGTCTATATGAGTTATACATAAAAATGTACTAAAACACTTAAACCACACACAAAATTAATTTGAAATAAATCACAGAACTGAACATAATAAACTGTAAATTTTCTATTAGAAAACATAGAATTAAGATTCCAGAATTAACCCCATATGCTATGGTCAGTTGATTTTGGATGAGGGTGCCAAGACCACTCAATGTGGAAAGAATGGTCTCTTCAACCAGTGGTGCAGGGACAGCTGAATATCCGCATACAAAAGAATGAAGTTGGACCCTTACATCACACCACAAACAAAAATAAATTCAAAATGGATTAGAGACTTAAATGACCTTGAATTTGCCAGTGGTTTCTAAGATATGATACCAAAAGCATAGGAAACAAAAGAAAAAAATAGATAAATTGGACTACATCAAATTTCAAATCTTTCATGCATCTAAATACATCATGAAGAAAGTGAAAAGATAACCCATAGAATGGCAGAAAATATTTGTAAAGCATATATCTTGTAAGAGTCTAGTATCCAGAATCTACAGAAAACTCAAACAACTCAACAAAAAGAAAAACAACCCAATTAAAAAAGGGGCAAATTACTTGGATACTTCTCCACAAAAGGTAAGCAAATGGCTAATAATCACATAAAGTGACACTTGATATCAGCAGTCATTAGGGAAATGCAAATCAAAACTACAGTAAGATAATAATTCACACCACTAGATGGTTTTATACACACACACACTGATGAGGATGTGAAGAAACTGGAACCCTTGTATGTTGCTTGTGGAAATGGAAAATGGTGTAGCTGCTATAAAAACAGATTGGCAAAATCCTCAATAAATTAAATAAGAATTACCATGCAATCTAGCAATTCCACCCAAAAAAACTGAAAACAGGCATTGAAACAAAAACTTGTATATGAATGTGCACAGCAGCCCCATTCATAATAGACAAAAGATAGAAACAACACAAATGTCCATGAACTGATGAATGCATAAACAAAATGTGGTGTATTATTTAGCTGTAAAAATTAAGTATTGATACATAGAACGACATCATTGAACCTTGAAAATATTATGCTAAGTGAAAGAGACGGACACAAAAGGCTATATATACATTTCATGGTTCCATTTATAACCAATATTCATAACAGGCAAATCCATAGAGACAGAAAGCAGATTATTGCTTGCCAGGGGCTGGGGGGAAGGAGAATGGGGAGTGACTGTTTAATGGATACATAGTTTCCTTTTGGTATAATGAAAATGTTGTAGGATTAGTGGTGATAGTTGTACAACATTGTGAGGAGACTAAATTTGACTGCACTGTAAAATAAAATATGATTAAAATAGTAAACTTTATACTACATATTTTTTGCCACAATAAAAAGTTTGCATTAAAAAAAAAACAACAATAAATAGTAAACTTTATACTACATATTTTTTGCCACAATAAAAAGTTTGCATTAAAAAAAAAAAAACAACAACTTTTTTGCCACAATAAAAAGTTTGCATTAAAAAAAAAACAACAATGTTTAAAAGGGCAGAAATAATGATGACTATAGCTAATTGTCTTTATATTTATTGGGGTAAGAACCATATATGCTGTATGTTATCTGTACAGAAGTACATGCAAAAAGCAGCTCCAAATCTGTTTTATTATTATGTTATTTGGGAATCAAAAGATGATACTTTAAAATGAAACAGTTCTGCATCTGGGTAAGATGAAGTAACCAGTACTAGACTAATCTTCCAGCTGTAAACAAGCACAAAACTGAATACATGAGGCAACTGTTTTCAGACATTAGACTACAATCTCTGAGAGAAAAGAAACTCATGAGGTCAGCCTCAGAATCATTCCTGTACTCTGCTGAACCACCATTTCTCAACCACGTTCAATAAGCTGAAGTCAAGCAGACCATGAACACTGCTGAGCTGAGGAGGCAGAGATCAGTTTGGAGCAGGTGATAACAGCTTGAATCCACTGGATACCAGAGAACAGGGAGCTGAGCAGAAGGGGACCTCAGAAGTCCAGGTGGAAGTACCCACAAGTCCCTGGCTCAGGCTGAGCTGCACATGCAGAAGGTAAGATGACCCAAGACTTAGCAGAGATCAGCTTCTCTGGGTTTGGGTTGGGATGAAACAGACACTAGTGAATGAGCATTGCTGGGAGACTTTTGAGTGCCAGCTCATCCTTAGTGAAGAAACCTTGATAACACTTAGTGAAGAGACCTTGATAGCAACAAAGATATCTAGGTGAGATCCTAGAAAGGCTACATCTTAAGAATAAGGAATAAAGCCTGGATTAAGTCCTACTCTCAACCCACCTTAAAGTCTGAAGCCAAACTGATTATGGTTTTTATAATGCTTAATACAACGTACAATATACAATCAAAAATTACTAGATATTCAAAGTAACAAGAAAATATGAGCCAAACACATGAAAAGAAACCACATACAAACTCCGATTTGGCCAAGATGTTTTCTTAAATACATCTCAAAGCAGCTATTATAAATATGTTCAAAGAACTAAAATACTATATTTTAGAAGAATTACAGTAAAATATATTCTTAATGAGTGAACAGAAAGCAAACAGACAAACAGAACCAAATGGAAGTACCAGAATGGAAAAGTACAATAACTGAAATGAAACAATCATTGGACAGGCTTAACAGCAGACTGGAGAGTGCAGAAAAAAAGGCAGAGAACTTGAAGGAAAGTAGAAAAAGTTCAGTGGAAAAGTTCAAATTTGAAAAAACAGTAAAAGGAAAAAAAAAAAAAAGATCCCCTGGGGCTGGCCAGTTAGCTCAGTTGGTTAGAGCACAGTGTTGTCCCTGTACAGGCCAGTGGCAAAACAACAACAAAAAACAAAACAATAGCACCTCAGGCTGTGGGGATGATATAAAATAACAAGATACAGATATGGAAAAGTTCAAATTTGAAAAAAAAGTAAAAGGAAAAAAAAAAAAAAAGATCCTCTGGGGCTGGCCAGTTAGCTCAGTTGGTTAGAGCACAGTGTTGTCCCTGTACAGGCCAGTGGCAAAACAACAACAAAAAACAAAACAATAGCACCTCAGGTTGTGGGGATGATATAAAATAACAAGATACAGATATATTTGAAAGAATTTATGTGCAACAACCATGATGAATAAACGAGAATAGGACTTAACCTCTCACCATTAAAAAAACTACACCAGATATATAAAATAACTGCTTTCAGGTAACAGGCAGTGCAGGACTGTCATATCTGATAGAAGGGAAATAAATAATGTGGCTCTATCTCCTTGCTTTTCACCCTGTCATTTTTTCACCCTATTGTTTCCTCAACACTCTCTCACCCCCATAGCTGTTCCATAACTCCATGACTTTTGATGCCTTCTCTTTACCTGGAAACATACTTTACTGAAATTACTTGTTTAAATCTCTCTTTACCCTACTGCAACATTAGTTCCTAGAAGACAAAGTAATTAGCTTGTGTTTCATTTTTGTATCTCCTGTGCCAATACAGTACCTAGTATATATACAGAACTCAACTGGTGTCAACTGGCTGTTAGCAGCATTGGAAATAACACTTAGGTCAAGAATTCCTAACATTTCTAGTGCTAGGGAAATCTAGCAAGATTTAAAACGTCTCTGTGAGCCTCTAGCAGACTTTTTCTGTAACTTTAAAAAGAAGGCACAAAGAAAAGGAGAGAAAAATAGAAAGAAGAGCCCAATGTCCATGAAATTCCTATGGCACAGGTTACCCTACCTTTCCTAGATGACTCGTCTTTGCCCCACTAAAGCCTATTCCCCACACAGCAGCAGTAATGACAAGCTTCATTTAAGCACTTCAGATGAATTAAATAATTATTTTTTGGTAAAGTGCTTAGAACAGTGCATGGCACAGAATCAACACTATAAAAGTATTTATAAAACAAAAAACAGGGCTGACCCCATGGCTCACTCGGGAGAGTGTGGCGCTGGAAGTGCCGAGGCTGTGGGTTCGGATCCTATATAGGGATGGCTGGTGTGCTCACTGGCTGAGCGTGGTGTGGACCACACCGTGCCGAGGGTTGCGATCCCCTTACCAGTCAAAAAAAAAAAAAAAACCACGAAAACAAAAAGCATTTAATCCTCACAACTCTGTGAGTAGGTTCTAATAATGCTCTCATTTTATAGCTGAGGAAACTGAAATGTACAGAAGTGAGACGACTTGCATATAGTCACACAGCTAATTAGTGGTACCCTTAGGATTTGAACTCAGACATTCTGGCTCTTAAACATTATGCTCTGCTGCTCTCTGCAGATATATTAAACCCCAATTCTCTGTTGTATCCACAGTGACTAGCCCAAAAGTTTGTCCCATAGTAATTGCTCAATGAGTATGTGTGGGTTGAACTCATCTAGCCCAAGCCTCTCCTCACGCAGTTGAAAAAGTATACACAGGAGTAATGCCAAGCTACATGCCAAGCTTCTCTTTGCCTCCTCAAACACTCACTTCACTGTCATAATTTTCCCCAAGATTTCTTTATTTCCCTTTCAAGCAAGATCAGACACAACAGATTTGTTTGCCTTGTAAAATAGGCCCAAACATTGGAAATACCCAAGACTCTTGTCCCTGATAGAACAATGGCACAAAAGGGCAACAATGCAATTATCTGATTAAACCATCAGGTCCTTTGATAGGAAGTTGTACAAAGAAGAGTGACTGCTCTTACAAACAAAAACACATACTTAGAGATTTTTCATATTTCTTCTGCAGAAAGAAAGATCCCTAGGAGACTGCCAAAATTACGAGAAGTTTCTAGTGGTGATTACTGAATTCTTTCCTATGTTTCTTCATGATGACACTGTGAAGAAAAGCTGAATTAGACTCTGTATTAGTCCGTTTTGTGTTGCTATAACAGAATACCTGAGACTGGGTAATTCATAAAGAAAATGAAATTTATTGCTTACAGTTTCTGAGGCTGGGAAGTCCAAAGTCCATGTGGTGGTGGTGACAGTGATTCAGGGATCTCACATTGCAAGATGGTGGAAGCAGAGAGAGCAGGGAGAGAGAGATTCTCCTCTCCCTTCTTTTAAAGCCCTCAGAACCACACCCTGACCACCATTTTAAATCCATTCACTACTGCAGGGTCCTACAACCCAATCACCTCTTCAAGACTCCACCTATCAAGTACTGTAATAGGATTTCCCACCCTCTTAACAGTCACTGTGGGAGCTAAGTTTCTAATACATAAAACTTGGGGGACACAATTCAAGCTTCAGTGAGTTTTGGGGGGACACAAATCAATCCACTACAGACTCTGAAATCAAAAGTACTACATACCAGGGGGCCGGCCCGGTGGCGCACTGCTACAGTGCACCGCTTGGGAAGCGCGGCGGCGCTCCCGCCGAGGGTTCGGATCCCACATACAGACCGGTTCCCGCTCACTGGCTGAGCGAGGCGCGGGAGCAACACCGAGGGTTGCGATCCCGTTGCTGGTCCCGGTCCGGTACGGGGGCGACACTGAGGGTTGTGATCGTTGCCGGACACGGAAAAAGACAAAAAGGAAAAAAAAAAAAAAAAAGTACTACATACCAGGAAACCAGCTCCAGGAAGTGATTAAAAGGAACTTGAAACCTTTCCCTATTAACTGAACCAACCAAATTTCAAATGACGGAGGCGCCCCCACCGGAGAGGCCCGAGAGATCTGCAGAGACCACATGCCTCGCGGTGCCAGCATGTGACTAAGTAGGAGGTCTCGTCACCGCCGGACCCCACCCCCAGACCAGCCAAGTGTGCACTGACCAGAGAGGCGCCCTGACAGAGAGGCCCAAGATCTGCAGAGACCACATGCCCTGTGGCGCCAGCACATGACTGAGCAGGTAGGCCTTGCTGCTGCTGCAGTCTATCCCCAGCCCAGCTGAGTTCACGCCAACCAGAGAGGTGCTCCACCGGAGAGGACTGAGTCCTGCAGAGACCACACACCCCATGACACCAGCATGTGACCAAGCAGGTAGGCCTTGCTGCCGCCAGACCCCATCCCCAGCCCGGTGAGGGCACACCGAACAGAGAGGTGCCTCCCTGGAGAGGCCCAAGACCCGAGGTGAACATGCGCCCAAGGCACCAGAGGGTGACCAAGCAGACACTGAGGCAGCCATGCCAAACTGGCAGCCCCAGCAGCATCCTAGCCAGACAATAGTGTCAAACCAGTGGACCGTGAAATCCCTTTCCACAATGACTAAACATCAAAGGAAAGATACCAGAAATATGAGAAATCAAGAAAGTACACCACCAAAGGGTAATAACTCTCAATCTCTAGATCCTATAGAACAAGAAGCTCTTGAAATGTCTGACAAGGAATTTCGAGTGATAATTCTAAGGAAACTGAATGAGATACAAGAAAACTCAGCTAGACAACATGATGAAATGAGGAAAAGTATACAGGACCTGAAAGAAGAAATGTACAAGGACACCAATGCCCTGAAAAAGAATGTAGCAGAGCTTGCCAAACTCAAGAATTCATTAAACAAAATCAAAAAAAAAATCAATAAAATACTAGGAGTAAATCAACACTTTTCAATAACAACTCAGTGTAAAAGGATTAAATTCTCCAATCAAAAGACACAGACTTGCTGACTGGATTAAAAAGGAGGACCCAACTATATGCTGCCTTCAAGAGACCCACCTCACCTATAAAGACTCACATAGACTAAGAGTGAAAGGATGGAAAAAGATCCATGCAAACAGAAATGAAAAACGAGCTGCAGTAGCTATTCTTATATCTGACAAAACAGACTTTAAACTAAAAACCATAAAAAGAGATAATGAGGGCCACTACATAACAATAAAAGGATTCATCCATCAAGGAGACATAACAATCATAAACATATACACAACCAATGTCGGAGCAGCATGATTTATAAAGCAACCTCTATTACACCTAAAGAAGGAAATAGACACTAATACCATAATAGCAGGGGACCTGAATACCCCACTATCAATATTGGACAGAGCATCTAGGCAAAGAATCAGCAGAGAAACACAAGATCTAAACAAACCTCTAGACCAACTGGACTTGGCAGATATCTACAAAACTTTCCATCCAACAACCTCAGAATATTCATTCTTCTCATCAGCATATGCATCATTCTCCAGGATAGATCACATGTTAGGTCACAAATCAAGTCTCAACAAATTCAAAAAAATTGGCATTATCCCATGTATTTTTTCAGACCACACTGGGTTAAAACTAGAAATCAATAACAAACAAAATTCTGGAAACCATGTAAACACATGGAAATTAAACAGCATTCTACTTAATGACATATGGGTCCAAGAAGAAATCAGGCAGGAAATCAAAAAATTTATTGAAACTAATGAAAATAATGACACATCATACCAA